>NC_138769.1:585910103-585962603 GCF_965119305.1 Pelophylax lessonae | reverse complement strand
TCTACATTCAGGTCGCATTGACGCCTTCATATTTTAATGCGCACATCAGAACGCAAAATAATGGATGGTTCATAGGTGTCAAAGGCAGTGGTGTATTTTGGTTTTGCGTTGCCATAGGCAAGACTCTCAAGTAGCTTTGTGGGATCTCTGGTGGTTATGTGGGATATGGGGTCTCTGATTGCTATGTGGGGTCTCTAGTGGCTGTGTGGGGTCTCTGGTGGCTGTGTGCAGTCTCTGGTGGCTATGCGGGATCTGGGGTCTCTGGAGGCTGTGCGGGGTCTTTGGTGGCTATGAAGGGTCTCTGGTGGCTATGCAGGGTCTCTGGTGGCTATGTGGGGTCTGGGGTCTCTGGTGGCTATGTGGGGTCTGGTGGGTATGCAGGGTCTCTGGTGGCAATGTGGGGTCTGGGGTCTCTGGTGGCTATGCTGGATCTCTGGTGGCTATGTGGGGTCTGGGGTCTCTGGTAGCTTTGTGGGATCTCTGGTGGTTATGTGGGGTCTGGGGTCTCTGGTTGCTATGTGGGGTCTCTAGTAGCTGTGTGGGGTCTCTGGTGGCTGTGTGGAGTCTCTGGTGGCTATGTGGAGTCTCTGGTGGCTATGTGGGATCTGGGGTCTCTGGAAGCTGTGCGGGGTCTCTGGTGGCTATGCAGGGTCTCTGGTGGCTATGTGGGGTCTGGGGTCTCTGGTGGCTGTGTGGGGTCTCTGGTGGCTATGCTGGGTCTCTGGTGGCTATGTGGGGTCTGGGGTCTCTGGTAGCTTTGTGGGATCTCTGGTGGTTATGTGGGGTCTTGGGTCTCTGGTTGCTATGTGGGGTCTCTAGTAGCTGTGTGGGGTCTCTGGGGGCTGTGTGGAGTCTCTGGTGGCTATGCGGAGTCTCTGGTGCCTATGTGGGATCTGGGGTCTCTGGAAGCTGTGCGGGGTCTCTGGTGGCTATGTGGGGTCTGGGGTCTCTGGTGGCTGTGCAGGGTCTCTGGTAGCTAGACAGGGTCTCTGGTGGCTATGTGGGGTCTGGGGACTTTGGTGGCTATGTGGGGTCTGGGGTCTCTGGTGGCTGTGCATGGTCTCTGGTAGCTATGCGGGGTCTCTGGTGGCTATGTGAGTCTCTGGTGGCTATGCAGGGTCTCTGGTGGACTGTGGGGTAGTAACATGCAATCTTTGGTATTACTGGTGTGTGTCAATCAGGCAGCTCAGATAGGACTACAGAACAGAGTTATTACCCTCTTACCTGGCTATCATGCATTGCGGGCAATTTACTAGACTGCTCTGCATTGCTGATCCAGTCACATAGAGAATATGACTTGTAGCTGCCTGTGTCCCCAGCTGTTATTATTACTGAAGCCCCCGGTTCTCCTTGCTGGCAGGCAGACTGGTGGAAGGTGCAGAAGAACACTGCATGCAGATCTGAGACATAGGGAGTCTATATAGATCCGGGCACACTGTGACACTGTAAGTCGGGACGTTTACAAATGTAAAGTAGGTGCCGTGGTATACTGTTCTACTCAGGGTTTGATGAGGAAGCAGCAACAGTTCACAGTGAACATCTGCGGCTTCCTCATCAGACCATGAGACATGATTCATCAAAAAAAACACATATTAAGAGCTTCCCTGCAGTCCTTGTGGGTAGTGTCCCTTCTGCCTGGGGCGGTGCCCCCCCCTAAAAATGTCACCTAAGGCAAATGCCTTGTTTGCCTCGCAGTATATATGCCCCTGGTCATAGGAACATGGATGTACTTCGGTGCATATTCATGCATTAAGAGGCCCATTGAAGTCTATGACAATGCATGAAAACGCATGTATTTTATTGAAATGTCACGTGTTGCCAGCCTCTGAAAACAGATTCTTTCAAAGTCTGCAACTATTATGTCACTGCAGGAAACTGGTCCTTATTGGCTAAACCAAAAAAATGCATGACACATGAAAGTGCATGTTAGCACATCAAAAAAGCACCGCAGCACATGAAAACGCATCTCAACGCACTACAACAGATGTTTAAAATGAACAAAGAGGATAAAAGCAAGTAAGGAAAAAGTGAACCTGGCCTTGGGTGGCATCTGTGCCAGGAGCAGCTCCAATTATTGCTATAGGCTGTGATTGATTCACTAGCTTAACTCAAACTGAGCAGAAGTGGGCCTAAATTATGCAACTATTGATTTTAATACCAATTAAAGATCAACTACTGTCCTACCTTTTTTTCTGCAGATTGGAGATCCTTAGCTCTGATTCTGCAGAGGCGTTGTGGACTTCTGCAGAGTGACCACTGCTTCCACATGGAAAGTAAGAGTCCTCCTCTCCAGCATTCTGGAAGGGAACGGACTTTTCTAACCAGGCTGTGGTTGCTTTGTAAGACAAGAGATTAAGGGCTGGAGTGACATTGCTTAGCCTGCTATAAGCAAAAGTGGGGAAGAACTGGAATATACAAGCAGCACTTATTTAAGGGTTACATTTTAAAAAGGCAGGTATAGATTTACACTTTCCAACACGGCAGGGTTTATTGAATTTTGAGCTTTTACGTTTGAATTAAATTATTAAATGCAGAGAGTGAAATGCAACCTGCAGTGTCTCACTAAGTATAACACTGCAGAGAGTATTCAGTGATTGGAGGAAAAGCAGACATCGACAGGTCATGTCAAGGGCTCTACTGTCCCAGATTTTTTTCTTCCATGGAATTATTTGAATAGGGCTTTGCTTGCTTCTGAGTCCTGAAGGAAGCAAAGCAGAGGTCATAATTGTAAAGTACACCACTTTTAAAGTAGGGGTAGAGGCTGTAGTAGAACCCTACTTCTGCTTTAAAAATCAGCCTCTTAAAGTGTCACTAAACTCACATCATAAAAAGAAAATACAATAAATTGTGTATTACATGTTGTTCATACTCACTCAGTCACTATGAGATTCTTTTTCTGTATTCTGCAAAAAAAAAAAAAAAGTTTGATCCTACTGCTCTCTTTCTCCACATTTTTTCCATGTCCCCAATTCAGGCAGGGATTTTGCAGCTGTGGTGCCAACTCTACACATGCTCAGTTTTAATGCATTTCTATGCTAAGCATTTCCTCCCTATCACATCTGAGCATCCCATGTGACTATAGAGTCACACATGTGAGCGTACATACAGTGGTAAATGACAGCCCACTCCTTCTTTCCTCCCCAATGCCCAGCTAAACACAATGGGGTGGGATATTACATGTTGATTGATGGAGGCTTCCCCTCTCTCCTATTCTAAGAAAGGCTGGAGGGGTGTGACACAGCATGTGACTGGCAGAAATCCACCCACACCATGTTATTTCCACAAAATAATAAAGATTTGATTTTAATGATATATTTGTATGACGATTTAAAACGATTTGTTGATATTATTTATTTACTTTTACTCTGTATTCCAAATGCTGTTTTTTTTTTTTTTTTTTTAAACATGTGACCAGCAGCAGATGACTAGAGGCTCCTCCTGCTTATGTTTTCCTGCAGACAGGCTGGGAAAAATCTGGGTCATGTGACAGCTGTTAATCAATTAGAAACAAAGGCACTAATATGTTTTTATTTTTTTTTATTAAAATAATTACAGTGCTATCAACCACATACAGAAATTATTCTAAGACACAGGCTGGAGGGGTGTGACACAGCCTGTAACTGGCAGAAACTCACCCACACCATGTTGTTTCCACAAAATAATAAATATTTTATTTTAAATATATATTTGTATAACAATTTCAAACAGTTTATTGATAGTATTTATTTATTTTTACTCTGTATTCCAAAGGCTGTTTTTTTTGAACATGTGACCAGCAGCAGATGACTAGAGGCTCCTCCTGCTTATGTTTTCCTGCAGACAGGCTGGGAAAGATCTGAGTCATGTGACAGCTGTTAATCGATTAGAAAAAAGGTACTAAGGTTTTTTTTCTTTGTTGTTTTTTTTTTTTTTTTATTAAAATAATTACAGTGCTATCAACCACGTACAGAAATGAATATAAAACACAGGCTGGAGGGTGTCACACAGACTGTGACTGGCAGAAATCCACCCACACCATGATATTTCTTTTTTTTTTTTCAAATTTAATTTTTATTAGAAGGAAAAAGAATGGGTTTACATTTCACAAATATCAGTCAGAAGAAAAAAAAAGAACTATTATACCAACATAAATACATGTTAAGAAAAGAAATATTTATTTTCTCCTCCCACCTCTTAAATATGGTAACATATTTTCTCCCTATCCTTAGGGAGTATCGTTTTTTTTATTTCCAACCCATTCTATCCCCCTTACCTTTTCTCCCTTTTTTTTCCCCTCCTCCCCCCGCACCATGATATTTCCACAAAATAATAAAGATTTGATTTTAAATATATATTTGTATGAACATTTCAAACACTTTATTGATAGTCAGCGCTTGCAAATTACATAAATGGTTAATAAAAAAAATATAAATAATTGAAAAGTGCACTAGTGCTTAAATTAAATTTAAGCACTAGTGCACTTTTCAATTATTTATATTTTTTTATCAACCATTTATGTCATTTGCAATTTAAGCACTAGTGCACTTTTCAATTATTTATATTTTTTTATCAACCATTTATGTCATTTGCAAGCGCTGTGTTTCTTTTTGGTAGTGGTTTTGTCTGAGTTTTTACTTGGTGAACATCAGCTGCATTTTTATTCACATATATTTCAGCCAATTTATTCAGCTAGCGCGGGTTCTAATTATTCATATCATCACTTTATTGATAGTATTTATTTATTTTTACTCTGTATTCCAAAGGCTACTTTTTTTTATTTTGAACAAGGTACTAAGATATTTTTTTTGTTAAAATAATAACAGTGCTAGCATCCACATATAGAAATAGAAGGGACAATGTAAATGAAGTGAGGTGTGTTTAGTATCACTTTATTGACCAGTCACAGCCTACTACAGAATTAAAAAGTGGTAAATTAAAAATACCCAGCAGGTAACCCATAAAGCCAGCAAGAAAATTTAGAAAGTTCATTTAACTTACATAAGGAGACTGGATCGACAGTCAAAATGAAAGCACATATATATATAAGTATTCACCCTCCATGCTGTAAATAAACAGACAAATCTAAAAATGTCCAGTCATCCAAGGCATTGGTAATGTGATGCTCATGCAAAGGATCTCTGCTCAGCATTGCTGATCAACCAGCTCTGCCTGAACATCAAGCCTGCAAGATCCGAGATTCCATGACTAGGCAGAGAGATGAAAATCTTTCATTCATTTTTTTTTGCACAACATGGTCAGTGATTATTTATATTACTTTTTAGTATACTTTTCTCTTTGGTCTACTTTATTCTAAATGTAAGCACATCATTAGAATAATTGTCACTTTTTAAAATGTCAGAATCAGATGTTTAGGATGCCCGAGCCAGTGGAGCTCCTGAAGTCAGCAGTATTGGCATCGGGGGCAGGATACATTTTAACCCTTTACTTTGCACAGAGGACTATAATTTTAATATTTAAAGCCCTGTTCACATCTGGCATTTTGGGATCTCTGGCAAACCCATTCATTCATGTGAAAAATAGTAAAGTAAGGCGCTGTTATTATAAATTCTACTAGGTGAAAAAAATAATATGTATATAAACAGTATATATATATATATATATATATATATATATATATATATATATATATATATATATATACATCACCTCCACAAACGTGTATAAAATTGGCACATAAACTCCAGCTTAGATAAATATGTTAAACCAAGTAACCTTCTATAAAATAAATGGTATACAAATTTGAAATAATAAATATGATAACAGTCCATAAAATAGTGTCAGTAATAGTATGTCTCCATACACACCAACCAGAATTCATAAAATCTTCTTTTCTGGTAATTTAGTGCTCCACCATAATACATTACATATTATTTTTTCACATTTAGAGGGGTAGCAGTCAGTGCTGTATCTTGGCCTAGGCCAACAAGGCCCAGGCCTAGGGCGGCACTTTGCAGGGGGGCAGCAAAAAAAAAAAACAGCTTCCTCCCGATTCCCGCACGAAAAGGGTCTCCGCCGCCTTGTGCTACACTTTTAATATAGCGTCTTATGGGGTGAATTGGGCCAGAGGGCAGAGTCCAGGAGGCAAATTGGTCTGGCACCCCCATAAAGCGGTCAGTGAAGAGACTGCACTGATGGGCAGTTATGAGGTGGCACTGATAAGGCTGCACAGATGGGCACTGATGAGGCTGAACGTATGGGAACTGATGAAGCTACGCTGATGGGCACTGATAGACTTGTGGTCTGCTGTTCACAGATGACAGGGCGGGTCGTAAACAGTAAAGGCATGGCCTTTACAGGAAGGGGTGGGTCATATGTAAATTAGGGGGTGCACAAGCTTAGTCCGGCCTAGGGCAGCACAAAACCTAAATACACCACTGGTAGCAGTTAGGGGTTAGCATATCAGGTTGGCGCCTTCATAGATTACAATTCATACATTCATGGAACCTAAGCGCGGGGCGGTTTTGCTGTGATAAATCGCGCTGCAGTAGTGGCAAACCGCATCACGTGGAGCTTGTCTCCTAAAAAGGAATAGGCGCTTCTTTTGAGTGACAAGCTTTGCGCACTCGGGTTTGTCACATTTGGAGAGCAATTTATTGTGCAACAAAATTGCAACAAAATTGCCTTGTATTTAGGAGCCATTAAAACTGAATGGGACCCAAACATACGTGGTGTATCTTGCCACAACTGTAGTGCAATTTGTGATCACAGGCAAAATCACAATGATTATGCCCAAGATCCCAAAACGCCAAATGTGAATGAGGCCTTAAACAGTGACAGGGGCTTGACAGATGAGCCCCCCTCCGCTAAAGTTAAATAAAAAAAAAAAATCTGCAAGGAAAAGATTAGGTAGTATCAGGGCTGGGACAAGGGGCGGGCAGGAGGGTCGGCTGCCTTGGGCGCAATGGTTTATTGAAGGGATAGAGGTGGCCCTGACCCTAACCTTAAGGGAAGGGGGGGTGCAGTTTGGCATCTTTGCCCTGGGCGCAGGGTGAACTTGTCCTGTCACTGGTTAGTACACATACTTACCTTTCCCCTGGCTTCCATATTGCAGGAGTTAATGTCACTCTCCTTCCAACGAGATCCCGGGTAATGCAGAGTACCCAAAATCTTGTGAAATGTCATCCCAGCACAGTGCAAGAGCATCCCCAAAGACTTCAGATAGTCAGCAGTCCCTGGGATTTTGCCCGAAGGAACATAATGACACCACTTTCTTTTCTTAAATGTTCCTAATCCCCCCCCCCCCCATCTCCCTTAAAAGCTTGACTACATTAATAAAATCTTTGTAGTAAAATGAATCCCATCAGTGGTAGTTGCTTACCTCTTTCTTTCATGTTTCCCCAGTCTCTGGGCTCTACCACCCCTCTTCTTCTTCCAAATTCTCACCACCCCACTCACTTTTGCGCCTCATCTCTGTAGCACATTACACTCCTCTGTTTAAAAACAAAAAAGTCTTGCGAGATTTTGGGGGGAATGGCTTTATTTTTTTCAAGTGATGAGTGTCCTGTGGTTTGGCGCATGTGTGCGATGAGGCGCATATGTCATGCACCGTAACACATCACATTAATCTTTTGGAAAAATGTTTTATTTTTTTTTTGTTTTCCCCAGAGATCTCAGAAGATCTCACAGTTTAGAAACACGATCTCCTTGGAAAGCACAGGTAATGTAACCTTCCCAGGAGGCTCCTGGGAGGCCCTGGCTACGTCTCCAGTGTCTCAAGATACCAAGAAATTACATTCTAAAAATTGTAAGAAAAATAAAAAATTGTTTTACATAGGACTTGCAAATGTTTAAAAAACCAACATGCATAGCTGCATATCACATATATTTTTATTTTTGGGGTGGGGAGAATATGGGAATTGTGTGTGTGTGGGCCATGTTGGAACGCATGGCGCATGCGCAGTAAGTTGTTCTCGTCCAAACGTCACTTCCAGTTGCAGAATCTGATAGGTAGCGCTATTCTGATAGAACACCGAAATCGAGGGCTCCCACGCGCATGCGCAGTAAGTTGTTCTCGTCCAAACGTCACTTCCAGTTGCAGAACCTGATAGGTAGCGCTATTCTGATAGAACACCGCAATTGAGGGCTCCCACGCGCATGCGCATAAGTTGTTCTCGTCCAAACGTCACTTTTGGTTGCAGAATCTGATAGGTAGCCCTATTCTGATAGAACACCGCAATCGAGCGCTCCCACGCGCATGCGCAGTAAGTTGTTCTCGTCCAAACATCACTTCCAGTTGCAGAATCTGATAGGTAGCCCTATTCTGATAGAACACCGAAATTGAGGGCTCCAACGCGCATGCACAGTAAGTTGTTCTCGTCCAAACGTCACTTCCGGTTGCAGAATCTGATAGGTAGCGCTATTCTGATAGAACACCGAAATCGAGGGCTCCCACGCGCATGCGCAGTAAGTTGTTCTCGTCCAAACATCACTTCCAGTTGCAGAATCTGATAGGTAGCCCTATTCTGATAGAACACCGCAATCGAGCGCTCCCACGCGCATGCGCAGTAAGTTGTTCTCGTCCAAACATCACTTCCAGTTGCAGAATCTGATAGGTAGCCCTATTCTGATAGAACACCGAAATTGAGGGCTCCAACGCGCATGCACAGTAAGTTGTTCTCGTCCAAACGTCACTTCCGGTTGCAGAATCTGATAGGTAGCGCTATTCTGATAGAACACCGAAATCGAGGGCTCCAACGCGCATGCGCAATAAGTTGTTCTCGTCCAAACGTCACTTCCGGTTGCAGAATCTGATAGGTAGCCCTATTCTGATAGAAAACCAGAATCGAGGGCTCCCACGCTCATGCGCAGGAGTGATGTCATTGCGGCTCCGGCCACTCACAGCACCGGAGCCCGCGATCCCAGAAGAAAGGACAGGACAAGATGTCAGCTCTCTCAGCGGTGACCGGGCTTCGTTCTAAGGTGAGTTTTTCATGATGTGCTAGTAGGCAATGTACTAGCACATTATGCCTTTATCTTGCAGGGGTTTTTTTTTTTTTTTTTCAGCAGATTTACAACCGCTTTAAAAGGAAAAAATTCAAGTATGTATTCTAAACTCAAAAAAGTAACTTTTTTTTTTTTTTTTGGCCTTGTCCAAATCTCCAAATCCTTTTATTTTTTTGCTGCTGTGATCTGACTTCCTATTAGGTAGAGTACATTCGTTCTCCATGATCTGACTGTGTGTAGGAACATAGCCCGCCTTTCTTGCTCAATCCCAATGGTTTATGGGCTATGAGATATATAGTGCACACAAAGCAGTGCACAGCAGGTTTCAAACTAACAGAAGTGAGGGGAAATTAAGAGGTTTGGGAGCTCGCGGAGGACATTACAAGGAGGCAGAAAAACACAATAAGGAACATTTTCATGAAAAGTAGATTACAGGGCCATTAAAACTGAACTCCAGGATAAGCAAATATTGTCTAAAAACATTCATCATATGTATTATTCCTTCATTCTTGGTGTGCTTATTGTAATTGCTCCCGATCTGTGCATTAATCTGATAGGAAACCCCGCCTCTGTGCAGGATCTGTGCATTACTCTGATGGGAAACCTCGCCTCTGTGCAGGATCTGTGCATTACTCTGATGGGAAACCTCGCCTCTGTGCAGGATCTGTGCATTACTCTGATGGGAAACCTCGCCTCTGTGCAGGATCTGTGCATTACTCTGATGGGAAACCTCGCCTCTGTGCAGGATCTTATGTGCATTACTCTGACGGGAAACCTCGCCTCTGTGCAGGATCTGTGCATTACTCTGATGGGAAACCTCACCTCTGTGCAGGATCTGTGCATTACTCTGATAGGAAACTTCGCCTCTGTGCAGGATCTGTGCATTACTCTGATGGGAAACCTCGCCTCTGTGCAGGATCTTATGTGCATTACTCTGACGGGAAACTTCGCCTCTGTGCAGGATCTGTGCATTACTCTGATGGGAAATCTCGCCTCTGTGCAGGATCTGTGCATTACTCTGATGGGAAACCTCACCTCTGTGCAGGATCTGTGCATTACTCTGATAGGAAACTTCGCCTCTGTGCAGGATCTGTGCATTACTCTGATGGGAAACCTCGTCTCTGTGCATTACTCTGATGGGAAACCTCACCTCTGTGCAGGATCTGTGCATTACTCTGATGGGAAACCTCGCCTCTGTGCAGGATCTGTGCATTACTCTGATGTGAAACCTCGCGTTTGTGCGGGATCTATGCATTACTCCGATGGGAAACCTCGCCTCTGTGCAGGATCTAATGTACATTACTCTGATGGGAAACCTCGCCTCTGTGCAGGATCTAATGTGCATTACTCTGATGTGAAACCTAGCCTCAGTGCAGGATCTATGCATTACTCTGATGGAAACCTCGCCTCTGTGCAGGATCTTTGCATTACTCAGATGGGAAACCTCTCCTCCATGCAGGATCTGTGCATTACTCTGATGGGAAACCTCACCTCTGTGCAGGATCTAATGTGCATTACTGTGATGGGAAACCTCGCCTCCGTGCAGGATCTGTGCATTACTCTGATGGGAAACCTCGCCTCTGTGCAGGATCTGTGCATTACTCTGATGGGAAACCTCGCCTCTGTGCAGGATCTGTGCATTACTCTGATGTGAAACCTCGCCTCTGTGCAGGATCTGTGCATTACTCTGATGGGAAACCTCGCCTCTGTGCAGGATCTGTGCATTACTCTGATGGGAAACCTCGCCTCTGTGCAGGATCTGTGCATTACTCTGATGTGAAACCTCACCTCTGTGCAGGATCTGTGCATTACTCTGATGGGAAACCTCGCCTCTGTGCAGGATCTGTGCATTACTTTGATGGGAAACCTCACCTCTGTGCAGGATCTTATGTGCATTACTCTGACGGGAAACCTCGCCTCTGTGCAGGATCTGTGCATTACTCTGATGGGAAACCTCGCCTCTGTGCAGGATCTGTGCATTACTCTGATAGGAAACTTCGCCTCTGTGCAGGATCTGTGCATTACTCTGATGGGAAACCTCGCCTCTGTTCAGGATCTTATGTGCATTACTCTGACGGGAAACTTCGCCTCTGTGCAGGATCTGTGCATTACTCTGATGGGAAATCTCGCCTCTGTGCAGGATCTGTGCATTACTCTGATGGGAAACCTCGCCTCTGTGCAGGATCTGTGCATTACTCTGATAGGAAACTTCGCCTCTGTGCAGGATCTGTGCATTACTCTGATGGGAAACCTCGCCTCTGTGCATTACTCTGATGGGAAACCTCACCTCTGTGCAGGATCTGTGCATTACTCTGATGTGAAACCTCGCCTCTGTGCAGGATCTGTGCATTACTCTGATGTGAAACCTCGCCTGGGTGCAGGATCTGTGCATTACTCTGATGGGAAACCTCGCCTTTGTGCGGGATCTATGCATTACTCCGATGGGAAACCTCGCCTCTGTGCAGGATCTAATGTGCATTACTCTGATGTGAAACCTAGCCTCAGTGCAGGATCTATGCATTACTCTGATGGAAACCTCGCCTCTGTGCAGGATCTTTGCATTACTCAGATGGCAAACCTCTCCTCCATGCAGGATCTGTGCATTACTCTGATGGGAAACCTCACCTCTGTGCAGGATCTAATGTGCATTACTGTGATGGGAAACCTCGCCTCCGTGCAGGATCTGTGCATTACTCTGATGGGAAACCTCGCCTCTGTGAGGGATCTGTGCATTACTCTGATGGGAAACCTCGCCTCTGTGCAGGATCTGTGCATTACTCTGATGTGAAACCTCGCCTCTGTTCAGGATCTGTGCATTACTCTGATGGGAAACCTTGCCTCTGTGCAGGATCTGTGCATTACTCTGATGTGAAACCTCGCCTCTGTGCAGGATCTAATGTGCATTACTCTGACGTGAAACCTCGCCTCGGTGCAGGATCTGTGCATTACTCTGATGGGAAACCTTGTCTCTGTGCAGGATCTGTGCATTACTCTGATGTGAAACCTCGCCTCTGTGCACGATCTAATGTGCATTACTCTGATGTGAAACCTTGCCTCTGTGCAGGATCTGTGCATTACTCTGATGGGAAACCTCACCTCTGTGCAGGATCTGTGCATTACTCTGATGGGAAACCTCCCCTCTGTGCAGGATCTGTGCATTACTCTGATGGGAAACCTCGCCTCTGTGCAGGATCTGTGCATTACTCTGATGGGAAACCTCGCCTCTGTGCAGGATCTGTGCATTACTCTGATGGGAAATCTCGCCTCTGTGCAGGATCTGTGCATTACTCTGATGGGAAACCTCGCCTCTGTGCATGATCTGTGCATTACTCTGATGGGAGACCTCGCCTCTGTGCAGGATCTAATATGCATTACTCTGATGGGAAACCTCGCCTCTGTGCAGGATCTAATGTGCATTACTCTGATGGGAAACCTCGCCTCTGTGCAGGATCTAATGTGCATTACTCTGATGGGAAACCTCGCCTCTGTGCAGGAGCATCCTGTAATAAAGACCGGTCACCGCTCCTTTCTCTGCTTGTGCAGGGTGACAGGTCTTGTCTCCACCCCTTCCTGTATTTTTCTGCAGGCAGCTTGTAGTAGGTGGAGCCTGCTGGGTCCCTTCCACAGCTCTGCTCTCTGCACAGGCTGTGCACAGCACAGTGCTGTCACCACTACCTTTACAAGGTAATATCTGGGTTTGCACAGACATTCTCCTGTATTTAACATCCAGGTGGGTGCGGGGCATGCAGGTAGTGTGAGTTTAAGGACCTGAATGCGCCCTCACCTACACCAATGCTTAATTGGGAGCAACAGCTGTGTCTGCGGAGTTGTTGGGTCCCAACTGACGTAAAAGGGACTGCCTGCATTGAGATTCATAGAAAACCTGTGAATCCTGTGCAGGCAAAACACAGCCCTCACACAGGTGTATTCTTAGGTATGCCCATATGAACAAGCCCTTAATGTATTTTGTGGCTATTAAAGAATATAATAAAGCAAAATTAAAAGGTTTGGCGCTACTCAAGTTGAATCAGCAAATCTTAACCACTTGCCGACCAGCTGCCGCAGTCATATGGCGGCAGGTTCCCACAAATGGCCGTACCTATATGGCAGTTAGCAGGAGCGATCTTGGGGGCGTGCCCACTCGCCAGCGGGGATGCCGATCCACAGGGCCGACGGCTGTGATTGGCACCGTGCACCCGCGATCGCTCCCCGTGAAGAGAGAACGGCGGTCTTCTCCGTTGTTCTCTCTGCTATCAATGCAGATCTCCTGTGTTCCTCCTACTTAGGAACAGATCTCTGTATTGATTCCATTACCCATCCCCCCCTGCAGTTAGAAAGCACCCCCTAGGCTCACACTTAACCCTTTAATCACCCCTGGTGTTAACCCCTTCCCTGCCAGTGTCATTAGTACAGTAACAGTGCATATTTTTAGCACTGATTACTGTAGTAATGTCACTGGTCCCCCCAAAAGTGTCATAAATGTCAGTTAGGGGTCCGATCTGTCCGCCGCAATGTCGCAGTCCCGCTAAAAATCGCAGATCGCCGCCATTACTAGTAAATAAATAAATAAAAATGACATACATTTTCCCCTCCTTTGTAGACACGATAACTTTTGCGCAAACCAATCAAAATACGCTTATTGGGATTTTTTACCAACAATATGTAGCAGAATACAAATTGGACTAAAAGGATGAAAAAATGTGATGTTTTTTTGGGAATGTTATAGAGAAGTGGATGCATACATAGTGCTGGCACAGACACGTTCACGTCAAAATGTATTGTGCGAGCAGGAGCGGGTGTAAGGGTCTCCATACAGGCACTGTGCGTTCGGATATGTGCACCCGCTCCTGCCCGCATGTTAGATTGTGACATGAGATTGTGTCCGTGCAGCCGTTGTGTGTGTATCCACTTCTATAGGCTGCCTGCATTCAGGTCTAAAGGGTCACCATACATGTTACAATCTGACCATGCCGTCAGATAAATAAAGTATTAGAACCATAAAGTGGTTAAACCATAAACTGCATAAAACTAAAAAACCTTCTGTGTGCAGTGCCCCCCCCCTCCTCCCAGTCCCCTCAATTCTTACCAGAGCCCCCCCCCCCCCCCCCCGATCCAGCACGAAAGCCTTGGCTGGATGGGGACTCTCCCTCCTTGTTTGCTGAGACAATTGGCTCCCACTGCTGTCAATCACAGCCAGTGAGCCAATGAGGGGAGAGCAGGGGGCATCTTATAGAGGCATCCAGCAGCCCCTCAGGAGCGAGCACACAGCGTGCCCCCAGGGCAAGCAGCTTTCTTTGGGGGCACTGCTCGAGGGGGAGGAGCCTGGAGTGCCTGCCAGGGACCTGAAAAGAAAAGGATTGGAGCTGCTCTGTGCAAAACCACACAGAGCAGGTAAGTATAACATGTTTGTTATTTGAGGAAAACAAAAAAACAAAAAAACGAAGCCTTAGAATTACCAAAATTACATAATATGAGGACCTACGTAAACGATCCAAAGAAGATTGTACATTCACATTGTAACCTGTGTGGTGACAGTTTAGAAAGAAGAACAAAAATAATTCCATGTCATACAATACTATAAATAGACAAATACAACACATTTTATAAATAGAATAAAAATGCAAAAAACGTAATGTCCTGTGTAAGAAATGAAGTGAATGTTGTATTGTGTGTGGATGTGTTTTGATGTGTGTAGATGTGTGTTGATGTGTGTAGATGTGTGTGTTGATGTATGTAGATGTGTGTAGATGTGTGTATATGTGTGTAGATGTGTGTTGATGTGTGTTGATGTGTGTAGATGTGTGTAGATGTGTGTGGATGTGTGTAGATGTGTGTGGATGTGTGTAGATGTGTGTTTATGTGTGTAGATGTGTGTAGATGTGTGTAGATGTGTGTAGATGTGTGTATATGTGTGTAGATGTGTGTGGATGTGTGTAGATGTGTGTGGATGTGTGTAGCTGTGTGTTGATGTGTGTAGGTGTGTGTTGATGTGTGTGTGTGTGTTGATGTGTGTAGATGTGTGTGGATGTGTGGTGATGTGTGTTGATGTGTGTATATGTGTGTATATGTGTGTAGATGTGTGTTGATGTGTGTAGATGTGTGTTAATGTGTGTAGATGTGTATTGATGTGTGTAGATGTGTGTTGATGTGTGTAGATGTTTGTAGATTTGTGTGTATGTGTGTAGATGTGTGTAGATGTGTGTAGATTTGTGTGTATGTGTGTTGGTGTGTGTAGATGTGTGTAGATTTGTGTGTATGTGTGTTGATGTGTGTATATGTGTGTTGATGTGTGTAGATGTGTGTGGATGTATGTGTATGTGTGTAGATGTGTGTATGTGTGTAGATTTGTGTGTATTTGTGTAGATGTGTGTAGATTTGTGTGTATGTGTGTAGATGTGTGTTTATGTGTGTTGATGTGTGTAGATGTGTGTAGATGTGTGTTAATGTGTGCAGATGTGTGTTGATGTGTGTAAATGTGTGTTGATGTGTGTATGTGTGTAGATTTGTGTGTATGTGTGTAGATGTGTGTAGATTTGTGTGTATGTGTGTAGATGTGTGTAGATTTGTGTGTATGTATGTATGTGTGTAGATGTGTGTAGATTTGTGTGTATGTGTGTATGTGTGTAGATTTGTGTAGATGTGTGCTGATGTGTGTAGATGTGTGTAGATTTGTGTGTATGTGTGTTGATGTGTGTAGATGTGTGTTGATGTGTGTATGTGTGTAGATGTGTGTAGATTTGTGTGTATGTGTGTAGATGTGTGTAGATGTGTGTTGATGTGTGTGTATGTGTGTAGATGTGTGTAGATGTGTGTTGATGTGTGTAGATGTGTGTTGATGTGTGTGTATGTGTGTAGATGTGTGTAGATGTGTGTAGATGTGTGTTGATGTGTGTATGGGTGTAGATGTGTGTTGATGTGTGTGTTGATGTGTGTAGATGTGTGTGGATGTGTGGTGATGTGTGTTGATGTGTGTATATGTGTGTATATGTGTGTAGATGTGTGTTGATGTGTGTAGATGTGTGTTAATGTGTGTAGATGTGTATTGATGTGTGTAGATGTGTGTTGATGTGTGTAGATGTTTGTAGATTTGTGTGTATGTGTGTAGATGTGTGTAGATGTGTGTAGATTTGTGTGTATGTGTGTTGGTGTGTGTAGATGTGTGTAGATTTGTGTGTATGTGTGTTGATGTGTGTATATGTGTGTTGATGTGTGTAGATGTGTGTGGATGTATGTGTATGTGTGTAGATGTGTGTATGTGTGTAGATTTGTGTGTATTTGTGTAGATGTGTGTAGATTTGTGTGTATGTGTGTAGATGTGTGTTTATGTGTGTTGATGTGTGTAGATGTGTGTAGATGTGTGTTAATGTGTGCAGATGTGTGTTGATGTGTGTAAATGTGTGTTGATGTGTGTATGTGTGTAGATTTGTGTGTATGTGTGTAGATGTGTGTAGATTTGTGTGTATGTGTGTAGATGTGTGTAGATTTGTGTGTATGTATGTATGTGTGTAGATGTGTGTAGATTTGTGTGTATGTGTGTATGTGTGTAGATTTGTGTAGATGTGTGCTGATGTGTGTAGATGTGTGTAGATTTGTGTGTATGTGTGTTGATGTGTGTAGATGTGTGTTGATGTGTGTATGTGTGTAGATGTGTGTAGATTTGTGTGTATGTGTGTAGATGTGTGTAGATGTGTGTTGATGTGTGTGTATGTGTGTAGATGTGTGTAGATGTGTGTTGATGTGTGTAGATGTGTGTTGATGTGTGTGTATGTGTGTAGATGTGTGTAGATGTGTGTAGATGTGTGTTGATGTGTGTATGGGTGTAGATGTGTGTTGATGTGTGTGTATGTGTGTAGATGTGTGTAGATGTATGTAGATGTGTGTAGATGTGTGTTGATGTGTGTATGTGTGTCGATGTGTGTTGATGTGTGTAGATGTGTGTAGATTTGTGTGTATGTGTGTAGATGTGTGTAGATGTGTGTTGATGTGTGTGTATGTGTGTAGATGTGTGTAGATGTGTGTTGATGTGTGTAGATGTGTGTTGATGTGTGTGTATGTGTGTAGATGTGTGTAGATGTGTATAGATTTGTGTGTATGTGTGTTGATGTGTGTAGATATGTGATGATGTGTGTTGATGTGTGTAGATGTGTGTAGATGTTTGTAGATTTGTGTGTATGTGTGTTGATGTGTGTAGATGTGTGTGTATGTGTGTTGATGTGTGTAGATGTATGTAGATTTGTGTGTATGTGTGTAGATGTGTGTAGATGTGTGTAGATTTGTGTGTATGTGTGTTGATGTGTGTAGATGTATGTAGATTTGTGTGTATGTGTGTAGATGTGTGTAGATTTGTGTGTATGTGTGTATGTGTGTAGATGTGTGTTGATGTGTGTAGATGTGTGTAGATTTGTGTGTATGTGTGTAGATGTGTGTAGATTTGTGTGTATGTGTGTAGATGTGTGTAGATGTATGTAGATTTGTGTGTATGTGTGTAGATGTGTGTAGATGTGTGTAGATTTGTGTGTATGTGTGTTGATGTGTGTAGATGTATGTAGATTTGTGTGTATGTGTGTAGATGTGTGTAGATTTGTGTGTATGTGTGTATGTGTGTAGATGTGTGTTGATGTGTGTAGATGTGTGTAGATTTGTGTGTATGTGTGTAGATGTGTGTGTATGTGTGTAGATGTGTGTAGATGTGTGTAGATGTGTGTTGATGTGTGTAGATGTGTGTAGATTTGTGTGTATGTGTGTAGATGTGTGTGTATGTGTGTAGATGTGTGTGTATGTGTGTAGATGTGTGTATGTGTGTAGATGTGTGTAGATTTGTTTGTATGTGTGTAGATGTGTGTAGATTTGTGTGTAGATGTGTGTAGATTTGTGTGTATGTGTGTAGATGTGTGTAGATGTGTGTAGATGTGTGTAGATGTGTGTTGATGTGTGTAGATGTGTGTAGATGTGTGTAGATGTGTGTAGATTTGTGTGTATGTGTGTAGATGTGTGTAGATGTGTGTAGATGTGTGTAGATGTGTGTAGATGTGTGTAGATGTGTGTTGATGTGTGTAGATGTGTGTAGATTTGTGTGTATGTGTGTAGATGTGTGTGTATGTGTGTAGATGTGTGTGTATGTGTGTAGATGTGTGTATGTGTGTAGATGTGTGTAGATTTGTGTGTATGTATGACATCATTTGCTGAGTGTAAACTCTCCCATCTCAGAGGCGTTCTTGCAATGTTCTCCTTCCCAGTCTGTTGATTAGGAGGATCTCCATCCATTCTTCATCCCATGTGTCGCCTGCAGGACACCAGGAAGGACACAGATGACCACACTGTAGGCAGACAGCAGTCATGAATGCATGATTGGTCACTTTTCTCCCTGCTGCTGGCTAATACAGTTTTGGAAGGAGTGAAAAGCTGGAGGGATGTGGTAGGGGGAGGGGAGGCTGGGGGATGCCCCAGTGATTGCAGTCCAGGCAGCCTGCTGTCACACTCTCCCTCTCCACACTCACATTGTCACAGCAAGAATGCCTGGTGAGTCCCACACAAGGCTCCCCTCTCCTATGCCTAGTCTGGATTACTAAAGAGCACATTGTAAGGAGCATGCACTCAGATTTAGGAGGTAAGTGAACCTGGAGGGGGGATCTCTCTTTATTTCCAGGGTAAACCTTTGCCATGACCACCCTTAGTCAGCAGCTGTCCTGCATCAGGCTGAGCTTTTGTTAGCGGAGAGCAATCCAGGCACAGGGGTCAATAGGCAGGGCTGCCACAATACTCCATGACCCCCTTCTCTCCTAGGCTACAACTTTATACATGCCACTTTCATGGGTGCCAGATACTTTTTTTATTTTATTGGAGACTTTCAGAAGTTTGGCATGAATAATTCCACATGTGTGTGAGTTTGGATGATTTTATTTCATTTATGCATTTATTTATTGTTTTGTTATCATGTGAACCTCCTCTTTGCATAATTGGTCCAATAGAATGGTGGGACTTTGCTGCAATTATGAAGTAGGCTGGACTGTGTACAGTACATGTATGTATGATCTTTGTGAATGGAAGGATTGGCAGGACTATAGAGGAGTGGCATCATACTGTAGGCTGGCATACAGGTTAATGCATGGAGAGGGCTACTTGCTTGTTCTATGGTGGTGGGATGCTTCTGTGTATGGGATCCACTTGGATCATAATAGATCCAGTGAGATGAACAGAGCAAGCCTGGAGAGCAGGAAATGATTGGAACACAGCAGAGATCATTGTGAAACATTGTTTCATTTTACTTGAAACATTGAAGTAAAATACATAGGGCTTGCTGTATGAAAAGCCTGAAGCAGCCTCCTAAACCTATTATTCCTGGCACAATCACTATTTTCTAATAAGTTACCATGTCATGGGAATAGCTTTACTTTCTCACTTTGTAGCAATCAGATTGATGCTTTGTTTATTTGTTTCTTAATAACATGCATTCTTCCAACAATGTTACTGCAAATATTGTGTGTTTCTGTTGGCATAACAAAAAAAAAAAAAGTGTGTACAAGATAGGACAGTTGTGTACCTGATTAGTGGATAACAGACCAATCATTGGGCTCAATACATGGCTTAAGCTGGACATACACAAGTAGATTTTCCAACGAACATTCGTATGAAATTTCTGATCAGTACATTCGACGACTTAATGAATAGTTTAAAATTCCTTTGCTTTTAACTTTCCGAATAATTGAACTTTCCCAGAAGAAAACCATATTCTCTCATAAAAATCTGTTTGTTCGAGAAAAAATCTTCTATCCTGCTTCTTCAAATCTTTTCATCACTGCGGTCGAAAACAAACATCACCTTGACCCCACTAATAATTATAAAACCGAACAAAGGTTCTTAAAATGAAACATATCTAATAATTTATGGCAGGCTTAAGGATTTTTATTGTTAGTCATGTGACTGTTATTTTCAGATCACGACTGAAAATAACTGTCATTTTTCTAGAATAAAACTTCTTATTCTGGTGTTTCAGCTTGATGGAGCCCGCATAGTGGTGTTATTTTCTTATTTGTTTTTTTTTTTTTATTTGTTTTTTTTTATATCTTCTTATTGGTTTTTATTTATTTTTTATATCTTCTTTTTGTTTTGTTTTTTTTTGTTTTTTACATCTTCTTATTGGTTTTTATTATTGTATCTATATCTATATAGATATATATTTTCTTATTGGTTTAAGGCCCACTTAGTGGTGTTATTTTCTTTTTTGTTTTTATTTATTTATTTTTATATCTTCCTATTGGTTTTTATTTATTTTTTATATCTTCTTATTGTTTTTTTATATCTCCTTATTGGTTTTTATATATATATATATATATATATATATATATATATATATATATATATATGTATATATATAAATATATATATATATATATATATATATATATATATATATATATATATATATATATATATATATATATATATAATATATATATATATATATTATATATATATATATATATATATATATATATTATATATATATATATATATATATATATATTATATATATATATATATATATATATATATATATGTATGTATATATATATATATATATAATATATATTCTTATTGGTTTTTATTGACTAGCATTGATATGTAAAGTTGGAAGAGACAGGGTACCAGTGTGTGCTAGCTCTGAAAAGCTTCATTACATTCATTTTAGAAGCTCCAGTGATCAGGCTCACATTGCCCCCCCCCCCCCCCCCTCAAGGAGCCAGTCCTTCCCCATAGGGCTGAGCCCAATAGAAACTGGACTGGAGGCCAGTGATTGTGACCAGTGAAAACAAAGCATTATTCCATAGCACTCTGCAGCAGACAGGGGCTGGGGGATCACGCATGGCAGTTACTGTAGGAACTTCTATTCTGCTTGTTTACAGTAGTCTAATGTGTTTGGTGCTAAAGCAAACAAATGTGTGTGAGTGCATACTTCTGTAGAGATTCCCAGCTCTGGCTGCAGAATGCCATGTCTCTTGTGTATGTTTCCATAATCTGTATCATTTAGGTTATCAGCATAGAGTGCAACCTCTTCTGTCCGCTAGTCAACCTTCCACTGATCGACGCAGATTACAAACATAAGCATGCTCATAGGGAAGGCCAATATAAATAAAATATATGTGGATTCATACTGCAGGCTATATCTTGATTAAAAACGATATTTGAATATATTTCCTAAAATAAAAGTGAATGGGGAGATGTATTTGAAAGATGCTGAATTGTTATGGTAAATCTATCACTAAAGTGTTCCTTGCATTTAACCCTTTCCTAGTCACAGGTGCTAGTATGCTATCTATCATATCCTACAACAAGAAAAGGGTTAATGAACTCTGCACTGAAATATATTATGTAGGCTGGCCATGCAGAGTTTCTTTTAACACAATGATTTATTTTTATGAAAGTAAGCAGGAATAGTAATAAGTCTGCATTTTCTTTACGGTCCTAAATGGCATGTTTTAGAAGATTCTGTGAAAACAAATGCATTATGCTTGTGAATGCGGCAGGAATGTCTTTCATTGCCCTGGGAGAGCCTGATTTACTAAAGCTGTAAGCAGGCTGGCTGTGGTATGCCTTTCGTTGCCCTAGGAGAGACAAATTTACCAAGATTGTAGATAGGTTGGTAGTCACTATGTCTTTCATTGCCTTGGGAGAGCCTGTTTTACTAAGTTTGTAAGTAGACTGGTAAGGCTTTCTTTCATTGCCCTGGGAAAACCCTGGGAGAGCCTGATTTACTAAGGTTGTATGTGAGCTGGTTGTAATGTGTCCTTCATTGACCTGAGAGAGCCTGATTTACTAAGATTGTAAGTAGGCTCGTAGTGCTGTCCTTTTTTGCCCTGGGAAAACCCAGGGAGAGCCTGATCTACTACCTTAGGCTGGCCATACATGTTCAATTTTCTTGTACAATTTTCTGTTAGATTTACCACAAACCACATAATATAAGGTCAAAGCTAACTTGTAACTTTCACTTGTATACAATTAGGCAGGCCTTTGTACTACATAGTTGAAGGTAAATTTCAAGAAAATTGTACAGAAAAGTGTAAGAAAATTGTATAATGTATGGCCAGCCTAAGGTTGTATGTGGGCTGGTTGTGCTGTGTCCTTCTTTGCCCTGGGAGAGCCTGATTTACTAAGGTTGTAAGTGTGCTGGTTGTGCTATGTCCTTCTTTGCCCTGGGAGAGCCTGATTTACTAAGGTTGTAAGTGTGCTGGTTGCACTATGTCTTTCATTGCTCTGGGAGAGCTTGATTTACTAAGGTTATAGGTGGGCTGGTTGTGCTCTGTCTTCCATTGCTCTGTAAGAGCTTGATTTACCAAGGTTGTTAGAGGGCTGGTTGTGCTCTGTCTTTCATTGCTCTGTGAGAGCCTGATTTACTAAAGTTGAAAGAGGACTGGTTGTGCTGTGTCTTTCATCCCCCTGGGAGAGCCTGAGTTACTAAGGTTGTAAGTGGGCTGGTTGTGCTATGTGGTTCTTTGCCCTGGGAGAGCCTGATTTACTAAGGCTGTAAGTGGACTGACTGCTATGTCTTTCATTGCCCTGGGAGTGCCTGATTTACCAAGGTTGCAAGTAGGCTGGTTACGCTATGTCTATCATTGCCCTATGAGGGCCTAATTTACTAAGGTTGTAAGTGGGCTGGCTGTGCTATGCCTTTCATTGACCTGGCGGAGCCTGATTTACTAAAGCTGTAAGTGGGCTGGTTGCTCTATGTGTTCATTGCCCTATGAGAGCCTGAGTTACTAAGGTTGTAAGTGGGCTGGTTGTGCTATGCTGTTCATTACCCTGGGAGAACCTGATTTACTAAGGCTGTAAGTGGGCTGACTGTGCTATGTCTTTCATTGCCCTGGGAGAGCCTAATTTACTAAGGTTGTATGTGGACTGGTTGTGCTGTGTCTTTCATTGCCCTGGGAGAGCCTGATTTACCAAGGTTGCAAGTAGGCTGGTTACGCTATATCTATCATTGCTCTATGAGGGCCTGATTTATTAAGGTTATAAGTGGACTGGTTGTGCTATGTCTTTCATTGCCCTGGGAGAGCCTGATTTACAAAGGTTGCAAGTACTGGTTACGCTATGTATTTCATCGCCCTGGGAGAGCCCGATTTACTAAGGTTGTAAGTAGGCTGGTTGCGCTATGTCTTCCATTGCCCTGGGAGAGCTTGATTTACTAAGGTTGTATGTAGGCTGGTTGTGCTCTGCCTTTCACAGCCCCATGAGAGCTTGATTTACTAAGTTTGTAAGTAGGCCGGTTGCGCTATGTCTTCCATTGACCTGGGAGAGCCCAATTTACTAAGGTTGTATGTAGGCTGCTTGCGCTATGTCTTTCACTTCCCCATGAGAGCCTAATTTATCAAGGTTGCAAGTACTGGTTACGCTATGTCTTTCAACGCCCTGGGAGAGCCCAATTTACTAAGGCTGTAAGTAGGCTGGTTGCACTATGTCTTCCATTGCCCTGGGAGAGCCTGATTTACTAAGGTTATATGTAGGCTGGTTGTGCTCTGTCTTTCACTTCCCCATGAGAGCCTAATTTACTAAGGTTGTAAGTGGGCTGGATGAGCTATGTCATTCATTGCCCTGTAAGAGCCTGATTTACTAAGGTGGGCTGGGTGCGCTATGTCTTTCATTGCCCTGTGAGAGCCCAATTTACTAAGGTTGTAAGCAGGTTGGATGTGCTACTATTCCTAATGATACAGCAAGAAAGTCTTATTTTGGTTTTTCTATAAGCGCACACATTGCTCATGCTCTTTAAATGACTATGCATATTCAACTCCAGGCTATGCACAAATCAAAAGCATAGCTTCATAGTTATACCTTCCTATAAGGGAGCAGGCAAGCAGGGAATTGAGAACTGAAGTGTTACTCAAATGCGATGCTGCATTTTTTTTCCAAATAGCAAATCTTAAACATTTGATAAATACCAATGTGTCTTCTTTAACAATGACATATATGACTATATTTGTAATACTGTTCCCAGATTTCCCATTACAGCCAATGCACATGGTTGCACTCCTCTGTAATGTATGTACTTACTTTCCTGAGACGTGTTTGTTGGCCATGGCTGGCAGGCTTTTCTTTCAATCTGTGCAGAGAGTTTGGGTGACCCTTTATTGGTTAATTTAAGGTATTAAAGATTCAAGTTATAAGGGATGACTTAGATCCCTTCTTCAAGCTTTATACAATTTGAATGTGTGGAAATTTTTGCTGGCGGAATGGCGGTGAATGTTTGCGAACACACAGATAGACAGGTGATTAGCTTTGCTCCAGCGAAATCAATAAGTAGGCAGTAGACTCTCAAATCACTTAAGAAACAGAAAAGTATTTGAAATCTATTTTATTTTAGGTGTGCACATATGTACCATCATTTATCAAACTGTCTGAACAGTAAATATTTATTGTATTTTTTGGCAAATGGAAGGTTTAAATATATACTTATTTTTAAAAAATTACAATTCGGGGTATTTGCTTTAAACATATTTAAATAATATTTTTTTTAAGCCTTATACTGCAAATGACTAAAGTCTATTTGTTTGTTAATTGCCCATAAGACCCAGTCCAAAGGTTGTCCAGTCAAGAGTTGTGTTCACCCATTTAAATGCCCATGCACATTCTCAGAGGAGTGTGACTATCATTGGGCTGGTGAGTGAGAGTGAACACCCTGGCAGTATGCGCTCAACTTTACTGAACCAGGACCCTTGTGTTTCATATTAAGTCTCTAAATATTGCACACGTGGTAACATCTATTTATATCAACCTCAGTTACATGGGTCCTGGTGGAATTCTGAAGCAGTGTGTCACTGAGATTACACAGATTCCACACCACCTGCTGGATTATTTGATGTGGGAAAGGCAAAGCTTGGAGTGATCATTTCCATTTCCATTACAAGCCTGGGACTGCACAGGGTGCTGTTCTTCCATTTATTTTATGTATACTTTACACCACCATCCTGATGTTCTGCTCACAATGCTGGGATGTGATATATATATATATATATATATATATATATATATATATATATATATATATATATGCACATACATACATATATATATTTATTTATTTAAAAAAAATATATATATACATATATATATATATATATATATATATATATATATATATATATATATCTATATATATATATATATATAGATATATAGATATCTATATATATATATATATATACATATATCTATATAGATATATATATAGATAGATATGACAGTTTTGTTCTTTATAAGGTTTATTCGTTATCCAGGTATATTATACCTGTATAATATACATACATGCCTTGGACATGCAATGCAGCAATTCACTAATTAATAATGCTTTTGGTGAGTCTGCTAGCTGAGAATTAATTGAAACAAGTATTTTTTTTTGTATCTGTGCTGTGAATACTTATTATTATTATTATACATGACTAATATAGCTCCAACAGTTTGCACAAAGCAGTGTTCAGATTCTTAACTCTGTATTACAGCTTCTAAGCAGCCTTCATGGTGTCCAAGATTTCAATAATAGATGCCAAATTCACTAATTTTCCACTGCTGGTTGCACAGCAATGGTGGCATGCATTTACAAATTAAAAATAATTTATCATTGATCCAGTCTGCAATGTAACACTTTTATCCTGCCTTTAAGTGGCAGCATTGCTTTATCTACTAGATTATTTATTTGTTAGATTTGTCTAGATTATAGTCTAGTTACATAAAAACGTGTTATGTTTAATTTGTACATTTCTATTTTTTCATTTTTCCTATTCTTTGTAAATGCGAGATATTTTTACTACATGGCAAAGCTAAAGAAAACACTACTTCATATTTATACATGTAGTATTGTAGTTAGTTCTTCCATGATACCATAGTACCCACATTTAGGGCGCGTTTCCTTTGTGTGCTATATTTACAGGCATAATAAAATAAGCAATGCCAAGAGTAAAGATGATATAAAACATGCAGTAACCCAGAGCAAACAATTATATTTCAGTTGACTGAGGTCAGATAATTGTAAGAGGAATTCTCATTGGTGGCGGTGGGCTATTTCACTTTGCCAATTACGGTACTCTTCGGTTTAATAAAAACTCAGACTGCGTGGGACTCAAATTTACATGATAAAGTTTATAAAGAAAAGATTACTATTTAAAAAAAAAAAATGGAAAAATTTCCATTTAAGACCCCTTTTTTATATATAACATTCCTTCTATTGTGTTCTGCTGGAAATGATATCTTCTGGGGTCATATTTCTGTGACAAATTGACATTTTAAAGGCTGTTCCTGGTATTGTAGCCAGAAGTTTTTGTATTTTGGATTCTCTGCAGATTTTGTTATTGTTCTGTATCTAATATGGAAAGATTTCCCCCAATTGCTATCCTGGTGATGGACTATCACCAGGAAAGGAAATTATAGAGAAATCTCCCCAGTGGAGAAAAAAACCACGAATGAAATAAATGTTTCGTAGAGCGAGGCACAGTGAGAACCCTTGTGAGATTTTTGTTTTATGTGCCTTCTTGTCCTAGAGACTCCTTCGCAAATGTTCTTCTGGTGTCACAGGGCTAAAAAAGGTTACAGCCAGTTATATTCCAACCAAAAAAAGTGAAGTTTTGACTGGAAGTGAGCTTTAAACATAGAAATACCAATAAAGTGTGGTTCCCTGAGATGTATATTCTTAAAGATCAGATAGGTTGCCACTTTAAAGCAGAATCATGATCAGATGTCCCTTTAGACTGAGTGACAAGATGAGCTGTTGGTATTACTGTATATTTTATTTTTGGCTTTAGTAATCTGTATTGGCATTTGACATATCTGTGCAAAAAGTAACTTTCCCTGTACACTTGGATTTGTTGTGAAATAAATTGCAATGGACCCACATTAATCCTAAAGTATTACAATCATAGATATGTGGCATATAGTGAAGGTAGATGTTTAGAACTGTGAAATAATCTCAATTAGGGATCGACCGATTATTGATCTGCACTTTCCCCGATATATCGGAATCGACCCTTAAGGTTACCGATGTTGCCGATATTTCGGGAAAGTGCATGTACCGGAGTGATGCCTGCAGCTAGAGGCATCACCCCGGTACCGGCGTTCATAGCTGACGGTCGGCTGTCCTGTAATGACAACCGATGCGGCTGAGAAGCCGCTCGGCTGTCATTACAAGGAGCGGGAGGGGACGCCCCCCCGCCACCTTCCACGGCTTGCCCAGGTCTCCCATCCCACCGGGAGACCTGGGCATCCTACCTGCACGGCTGCCAAAGAGAAGACCCGATCAAAGCCGCATTCGGCTCTGATCGGGTCTCCATGAAAAACCCGGAAGTGATGTCATGACATCACATTTCCCGGTATTCGGCGCCAGATTAAAAAAATTACAGCATTCAAAACAGCCAAACTTGGCTGTTTTGAATGCTTTTAAGTGCAGAGGAGGGGTTTGGGGTCTTTTAGACCCCCAGATCCCTCCACAACAGTACCTGTCAAGTGTAAAAATAAAAAAATGAAATCCTTTTTAAATGTACAAAAATATCGGCCAATATCGGCCGATACCGATATTAAATGGCCAAAATATTGGTATCGGTATCTGCAACAAAAATCCGATATCGGTCGATCACTAATATCAATATAGAGCTGCTGTTGCTGATTTTGTCTTTAGTGGTATGAATTTGTTGAATGAATTGACCATGCTATAATGAATTTGGTTCAAGCACACAAAATAGCTCTTGGTAGTGGTAGCATATGATGCCACATACACAATGGAGGCCACCATTATGTGTGCTTGACTTATATTTTTGAGGATTCTCTTTATTCCCAATTAATTGATGGGATAAGGCTACAACTAGGAAACCTTCATTCTGAACCAGTGACAAGAAGTGCTTGCAAGTTTACAATCCTAGGCAATAATCTATAGGGTTATTCTACTCGGAGGCCCTATGTGAGTGGGGTATTTCTGCCCCAGTCGCACATACCTAGGATTTTTAAAGAGAACAGCTGGCCTACAGAAAGTCAGGAAGACCAAGATAGACCTAAAGTACCCATGCAAGCGTCAACTCTTCTGAGAGATTAAGCCATATTACATTAAATTTGACATTTTGCATACAGTTAAAAATTGACTCCTGTGGTCAATAAATACCAGATTAGGAAAGACTGAAGTTTGTAAGCGACAGAGACAGTAGATACCACCATATGATGTAGTCACCTGCGTTTGTATTCACTTTTTGTGCAACATCTGCAGACATAAGCATGTATAGACAACTCAATTGAAAATTGCAATACTCATTTTTTGCTGATGTGTGGCCCAGAGGAAGTCAGTTTACCACAATTTGTACCGGAGAGAGAGCCTGATCTCTTCATTGCATTTATTATTGCCAGGCAGTTCCATCTTCACCTTATCCCGAGCATCTCTCTCATCCACGCTATCTCTTTCTCTCGGTTATTGTCCATTTATACACAGCTGTCATCAGGCATGTGCACTGTCTGAAAAGAACATTAAATACATACATCTGTAAGGCGTGTTCAGTAACAAGTGTAGTAAGGAATGCTATGCTCTGCAATGCGCCGGTTTAGAGGATGGTCACTTCTTTTGGAAAATTCTAAGTTGTTGCTTTTTAATTTATTAATTTTCTTGACACCACCAACTCCCAATATAGGGACTTCTATCCCATTGAAGGTCTCTATTTAGTAAATACTAGTCTTAGAATTTTATTGGCCATGTATCTTTGTAATAATTCAGACTTACCTCTTCTCTCCTGGTTGCTTGCTACTTAAACTTGGGAACAAATATGTGGAAATACAAATCCTCTGAACCATGGATGGAAATCAGAAAATCACCAGGAAAAAGCAGACTTTCGTGATTGTGTGTAACTGAAGGAAGCTGGTCCTGGTTATAGGTTTTTAGCATTTTTTCGCAACTTTTGGCAAGGAAGGAGGGTGAGGATGACATGTATAAATCTGACTGGAGGTACACTTACTTATTTTATGCTAGAATTAAATATATGTACTGATGTAGTATTTTTGATATTTTTTATTTTTATTTTTGTGAATTCTGTATCCAGCAGTGAGCCATGGTCAGCCTAAGTGCCGGTTCACACTGAAGCGGCATGACTTCGGGGGGCGACCTGTGAAGTTGCGTGCACCGATGTGCACCGCGACTTCGGCGCGACTTGCACAGACTTCATATAATGAATGTCTATGCAAGTTGCTCTGGGGTTGCCCTGAAGTAGTACAGGACCCTTTTTCTAAGTCGGAGCGACTTGTGTCGCTCCTATTAGAGCGGGTCCTGTAGCACTGCATGGACCGCGACGGACCGCGACTTGTCAGGCTGACAAGTCGCCTGACAAGTCGCGGCACTGTGAATGGGCTCTAAATGTACCTCAACAGGAGTGATTTTCTGAGCTCAGGGTTTATTTATATCTGCCACATGATGTTTGACTTTTCTCCAACCGGGTGTGCTAGAGCAGCATTTTTCAACCAGGGTGCCCAGGCACCCTAGTGTGCCTTGAGGTTTCCTCAGGGGTGACTTAGCAAAATGCCCTAAAAATTTCCCAAAGATTGTATACAAGTCAGTGGGTGGATGAAGCCAGACTTTTATTTACTTAAAGTAATAGGTTTTCATTGTGCACCATTACGACCCTCTAGCTGCCGCCCTGCTAATGACGAATGACATCATCAGTTGATAAGGAGGATGTCAGTTGCCTGCGTAGTATGCTTGTTTGACCCTCCCCTGCTTCTCTCCATAAGTTTTGGGGTCACATTAGCTTGCTGCATTATGTAAAACTATTAGAATAGTTTTTACATTTTAGGATAGGGTGCCTCAAGACTGTCCATAATTTTAAAGGGTGCCTCGAGACTGTCCATAATTTGGGGGTGTGCCTCGACTGAAAAAAGGTTGAGAAACACTGTGCTAGAGAGTTAGCATTCAATGTTATGGGTCTTTATTAGCCTGGCCAGTCAGTGAGCCTGGGAAACCTGCTGATGCATTCTGGGAGAACTATGAAATATCTGAGATACTTCCTGTTCTGTCTTTTGCCTCCTGCTTTTGCTATGAAGATGTAACATTAGATGTTCATCCTCACTTAGGCCTTGAGCCTAGCACTTGGAAACATGCAGGGATCTTCCCTCCTGAGGAGTGCTCTGAAGACCAAATAAGTACTAGGCCTAGAGGAAACAATCTGCAACTATCCCTACATATGAAGATGTGGTGAGTGACTGGTTGAGTCGGAAGTCATACACAGGAGTCTTCCTATTACCACTAGAACCTCAGATTCCAAGGAGTCCAGCCAGCATAGTCTCTGATTTTGAAGGGAATCATGAGAGATTTTAGAAAAAGACATAAAAATGATTATGGCCTTGTCTTTGGGATCCAGTGTACTTTGTGGATACCCTGATCCAGACCTCATTCCCTTTCCTATATTGCCATGTGCAACAAACTATTTGCTATTTTAAACTCTTCTAAAGTGACTGGTGCCCATTTCTATACATCCCGAGAAAGGATCACACCTCGTGCCGTTCCTTCAGAGCCCTGTGCCGTGACCGTCGGCTCCCGCGCGCGTGCGCGGGAGTGACGTCACCGCGGCTCCGGCCAATCAGATGGCCGGATGCCGCGATCCCGGAAGACGGGCGACTATACATGTCGCCCGTCATACAGGTAAGCGGACGGCACGGCGGGGGCTCGTTCTAAGGTAAGTATTTCATAATGAGCTAGTATGCGATGCATACTAGCTCATTATGGGTTTCTCTTTCAGGATGTAAAGAAGAGAAATTTTTTTTTTCTCGGTGTACAACCTCTTTAAGTGGATGAAGATAGAGGAAAGCCAACAAATAAAAAACTATAACATGCCTTCCTCTCAATACTATAGGTGAAAAAACACAACTGCATTTTTATTTATTTTACTTTGAAAAGTAAATAGTAAAATAATAAAAAAAAAAAATAGCAAAATGACTTGTTATTACCCAATAGTATTTATCACAGATCAGATTAGCTGCTAAATTTAAGAAAATTGTTTAAAGCTCATCCGAGATTTGCTGCTATTGGCATGTGGTAGAAATCTTGTAGGGCCATTAAGCTGGATACACACTATCAACTTTTTTTGTTATTTCCTTTAAATTTACCTTCAACTATGTAGTGCAAGAGCCTGCCGGATTGCATACAAATTGAACGTGTTTAGGTTTGACTTCATTTTATATGGTTTTGGTAAATCTAAAGGAAAACATTTAAAGAAAAATGTATAGTGTGTATATAGCTTTAAGCTGGATACACACTATACTATTTTCTTTAGATTTTTTCCTTTAGACTTACCAAAACCATATAATATGAAGTCAAACCTAAACACGTTCAATTTGTATGCAATCAGGCAGGCCCCTTGCACTACATAGTTGAAGGTAAATCTAAAGGAAATCTAACAACAAAAGTTGTATAGTGTGTATCCAGCTTTAGATTGATAAGAATTGTCGATGTACTCTGTAAAATATGTAACTAAATGTGTTATACCTTCTATATCATCACAAAAAAAGCTAGTTCCTGATAACGGACATTCAAGCCACCAGCTGTCCTAAAACCTGAGTCTCTGTATTTGTTCAGTCCTCTATTTTAGTTTGTGTTCCTGGATTTTGTATTGCAAACTTCCCTGCACTTCATGGTATGCGTCATTCCTGTCTTCCTGTTACACGTTGCCTTTTATCTCTAAATCTCTTCCAGTTGTTCAGCAGTGGGTATGTGGAGGACTAAATGAATGCCCCCTCCCCTCTCTAGCTTCTTTGTGTGCTGCATTCCAAAAAATCTAAATAATAATCATAATAAAAATAATAGTTAAAAAAAAAGTTGGCAGGCACTTTAGGGCTGATTAGAATGTTCCTTTTATAATTATATTGCAGGCCCCTTGTAAAAATGAGCAATGCATTCATTTCTTGTAACAAGCCCATTTTGCTCTCACTCATATATGTAAAAACCTAACCAATCCAAATCCAATCCAACCCAATCTCCATCTCTCTCCAGGTACCTCACTTTCTAAAGCCCCGTACGCACGATCAGATTATCGAACGATCTGTCGTCCGTTTTTTTTGTGGTATGCTAGTCTGATGTGGAAAGTGAAGAGGTTATTTTCATACAAATTTTCCCATACAACAGAATTCTACTTCAGAAGTGATGTCATGTGTTGGATTGCTTTGTATGTGTTCTTTCGTCTCTGAGCATGCCTAGTCTTGCTCTCAAGATTTTTTTCTGTCGAAAACTGTACTAATGAGACGAAAATCGGCCATTGTGTTGATGGACGATAAAAATTTTATAGCCTGCACATAAGGATTTTTTTAGGCCGAAAAGTCGGAGTCGGCTGTCGAAAGCACCATACTAACAATCCGAAAATCGGCAGATCGGTCGTCGGACGAAATTTCCCTTCAGATTTTCTTATTGTGTGTACGGGCCTTTACTCTTTATAAAAATGTTGCCACTCTCTCTTCTTCCCTTTGTTGTGTGGATTTTTCTTTTCAATCAGGCTCATATAACAGATTACTTTAACCCAATTACTTAATTTATTGTAAATACATCTGGTATGAATACCTACATTTATGTTCATATCAGATTCCTATACAATAGGCCTCAGACTACGAGAGTGAATAAACATAAAAATATACTAACTTGGATCAACCACAAAAGTAATTTAACCTTTCCCTACGACCACCTGAGTCCAGTTTGTGGTGCAGTCCACGTAACAAAAACAACCATGCAATAAGGAGGACGGACATATGTTCCTCCTTATTGTATGAGAGTAAATAGCCATGCTGTCTTGCCGTTAGTAGCAGAGAGCAGAGTGACTAGTAACTTCATCAGATAACCTAATGAATGTGCCTAGTCCTCTCAGCAGACTGGAGAAGACCTGTGACCAAGGTGTGCTGTTTTATTGCTGTGGGGAAAAGTAAAGTCAGGGATCTGGCTATAGAGTCTACCAGGGGGGGGGGGGGGGCTGGATCAATACAGAATGACCAGTAAAACAAGTCTTTTAGCAGGTCAAACAGTTTGCATATATAAATTTCTGCTGTGTATGAGCTCAGTTGTAATACAGAAATAACCCTCCATTGCCAAGGTAACTTGCATATTCATTTTTACTTTTATATAAAAAAAAAACTTTATTTGGCTAACTTCACATATATTAAGCCATTGTGTTTATTTTGGTATATTATAGTTTATTTTGCTATATAGTTTTGGTTGGGTATATAGTTTATTTTGCTATATAGTTTTGGTTGGGTATATCGTTTATTTTGCTATATAGTTTTGGTTGGGTATATCGTTTATTTTGCTATATAGTTTTGGTTGGGTATATAGTTTATTTTGCTATATAGTTTTGGTTGGGTATATAGTTTATTTTGCTATATAGTTTTGGTTGGGTATATAGTTTATTTTGCTATATAGTTTTGGTTGGGTATATAGTTTATTTTGCTATATAGTTTTGGTTGGGTATATAGTTTATTTTGCTATATAGTTTTGGTTGGGTATATAGTTTATTTTGCTATATAGTTTTGGTTGGGTATATAGTTTATTTTGCTATATAGTTTTGGTTGGGTATATAGTTTATTTTGCTATATAGTTTTGGTTGGGTATATAGTTTATTTTGCTATATAGTTTTGGTTGGGTATATCGTTTATTTTGCTATATAGTTTTGGTTGGGTATATAGTTTATTTTGCTATATAGTTTTGGTTGGGTATATAGTTTATTTTGCTTTATTTTTGGTTGGGTATATAGTTTATTTTGCTATATAGTTTTGGTTGGGTATATAGTTTATTTTGCTATATAGTTTTGGTTGGGTATATCGTTTATTTTGCTATATAGTTTTGGTTGGGTATATAGTTTATTTTGCTTTATTTTTGGTTGGGTATATAGTTTATTTTGCTATATAGTTTTGGTTGGGTATATAGTTTATTTTGCTATATAGTTTTGGTTGGGTATATCGTTTATTTTGCTATATAGTTTTGGTTGGGTATATAGTTTATTTTGCTATATAGTTTTTGGTTGGGTATATAGTTTATTTTGTATATTGACAGCTCTTGAATTCTAGAGACAAGCCTGGCTCAGTGCTCTTTGTCCCTGTAATTCTTGTCCTTGTCTTTCTGCATGTCCAAACTAGTTTATGTAATGTTTTTTCTCATCTTAAAAAACTAAAAAATGCACTTATGTTGGAATTTAGAAATTGTCTCAAAATTAGTAATGTAGTACTTTGTGTTTCTCTGGGACCAACTTCACATGGTAACACAACATGTTGGTTCTGTAGATCTTATTTACCTACACACAATTACACAATTACCCAAACATATATATATATATATATATATATATATATATATATATATATATATATATATGTATATGTGTATATATATATATATATATATATATATATATATATATATATATTTGCTTAGTATAGTTCTTTGACATTGGTCTGAACAAATGCAAATGAATTGACAAGCCATGTGTGCTAGTGAAAGTTTTAACGCGTACGGAGCCTAGATGTGGCCATTTCCACATCTGAGTTATTTGAGTAATGACAGTTAATGAGGTTCTTTTGTTTTGTGGGTCATTATTGTGAATGCACGCAACCACCCAACGTTAAAAATAACCTGAGACAGCATCTGAAAGCCCCAGTCTGGCCTCATTTTCTCCTATTTTTCCACATCAGCGGGTATAAACCCTACGTTTTTCCTCCCCCCTCTTAAATTGGGGTGGGTGGGAGGGATACAGTTTGTCGTATTTCTCAGTTTTGTATTATAACGTGGTGTCTCTTAAACCACGGTACCCTTCAGCGTCAGCATGTGACACAGAGTTCAGCTTCCAGTGACATGCTTGTGCTTGACATAGGCATCAGAGGGATTTTTGTAACCGCTGTGCCTCAAATCCCATACACAGTGTGAAGCTTTCCATCAATTGTTCTGCCAGCTATTGCTTAGCTCCATCCCATCATTTTTGGCAGTTCAGGGCCTGCTTTTGCAGCTGAGAGGCTTTGCGTTACATAAACATTACACATTTCTTTTGTAAAACTGATAAGTTTGTACAGCGCTCTCTTACAAGTTCATATGATTGCTTGAAGGCAGACACAATCACATGTTATGATCAGCTATGATAAGAAACAGACCCGTATTCAATGTGTGGTGTCTAGTAATGATGTAATGGGACGAGATCAATATAGATCAATATTGGGCATTTGTATCCAACATGGTGGCAAGTGAAGATCATATGAAATTGTAATTGCTCACAGCATGTGGCCGTTGTTCAAATTCACCAATAGATACCCCTACTGACAGAATGTGTTCATAGTGGTAACTGTTTGCCAAGTTTACTTCCAACTAGATGACAAAAGTCAGTTATTTTGTACTGGTAAACAGGATATGAATGGTTACAAACCAGAAATGTTATTTTAAATTACATAAAAAAATGCACAATAAGTATTTTGTGCAGTTCTAGTAATAATGTATTTATAGTTTTCTTTCTTTAGGCTGTTATTGTTGAAAATATGGCTATTTATTTTCTGACACTGACAATAAGGTGATTTCTATGACTTTTTTGTGAGATTCTTCCAGTGTCCTCATATGAGTTGCAAATCTGCATCTGCTATCACTTAAAAGTCATTAGAGGAGCCCATGGAGAAACCTGTGCGGTCCTTGTGGATCTACTTAAATAGGCAGGACAGCCTTTCCCAACTTGGGTTCTGGCAAACCCTAGGGTTCCTTCAGAAGTTGCTAGGGTTCCCTTGAGCAATGGGCAATTTCTGCTTCTCAGATGTGTAACTGACAAGAGTGATCTTTTTAGCTATCTGTAAGGGGGTTGGGGATCCTTCCAAATGACCACAAGTGTAGGGAGCATTCTACCTAATGACCATCACACCAACGTACCATGAGCTGTAGATATAGTAATTATTTGTAGGGGTTTCCTGAGACTGGAAAATTATTTTTAAGGGTTCCTCAATGTAAACAATGTTGGGAAAAGCTGAGGTGGTGGGATCTGGACAGGCTCCACATGTGGATCAGAACACTTAGGAGCACATTATCCTGACAGTGAGAATCCAGGAATAATTTACAGAATCAAATATTATTGTTAGGAAGGCCTTATGGCTAGGCAAGGCGGCAGCCTGGCATGACATTGTGTGCATGCATAGGACAGTACAGGTAGGCACTTAAAAGGTGCTTCCAGTGTTTTTTTCTGACTGAGATCCTTAGTCTAAGCTCCTCACTATTTGCACAGGTACAAGGTATATAATGCTATAAACACAACAGGACTAATGTCAGTAAATATTGTTTGGAGAAGCTCAGACCAAAATGTGTTATAACAAATTCGGGTACTTACATCCCAAATATATGACAAAGCATTTAGAAAAAGAAAAGGGAGGGGGGCTATATGTGGGGACTTTAAGGGTACCATCTTATGTCAGTAAATAAGTAAGTAATGTGGTTGTATCTTAAATTTTAAAGGAATTGTAAGGTCAGAAGGTTTTTTATCCTAATGCATTCTATCCATCCCCCCAACACTTACCTGAGGTCCCTCTCTGTTCAGCGATGTCCACGAGTGCCTCAGCTGTCAGAGATTCTCCTTCCTGATTGGCTGAGACACAGCAGCGGTGCCATTGGCTGCTGCTGCTGTCAGTCAAAGTCAGCTAGCCAATCAGGAGAGAAAGGGGGTGGGGCCGGGTCAGGGCTCCATGTCTGAATGGACACGGGGAGCTGTGACTTGGATCAAGTGCCCCCATAGCAAGCTACTATGGGCACTCAAAAGGATGGAGGGGCCAGGATCAAAGAAGAGGGATGCGAGAAGAGGAGGATCTGAGCTGCTCTGTGCAAATCCACCACAACAGAGCAAGTAAGTATAACATGTTAAAATAGGAAAAACTAGACTTTACAATCACTTTAAAGCAACCTATCATTATTTTCAAAATTTGTACTAAAGGCATCTCTGCAAAGCAAACAAATAACGCTTGCTTGTCCTGTTGCCTAAGCCTCTGAAACCTGTTCTAAGTTATTCTGCATTCAAGACTTAATGAAGTGCTGGATGCTGGCATCCCCCCTAACACTATGATGGTATCCTCTGCTGGCCTGTACATTACCACAGCAAAGTGGCAGGCAGAAGAAACCAAAAAACACAGCGGGAGAACCAGACATCCAACACACCTAAACATGTGCCAGATGCTGCAGATGCTTAACAAGTCTTTCTCCGCTACCCAAAGAAGTTCAGGGGCATGGGCAGTTGGATAGGCATGAATTATTTGTTTGCTTTGCAGAGATGCTTTTATCACATTATTTTAAAAAAAGTGGCAGTCAATTTAAGATTGATAACATGAAGCCTGTGCCTTAACATCATTAACGGAGTATTCTGTCCAGTTCTGGTCGCCAGTCCTCAGGAGGGATGTGTTGGAACTGGAGAGAGTCCAGAGAAGGGCAACTAAACGAATTAGGGGATTGAAGGACCTTAATTATGAAGAGCGTTTGCAATCGCTTGATTTATTCTCCCTGGAGAAGAGACGCCTGAGGGGGGACATGATAGCAATTTTTAAATATTTCAATGGGGATCTCAGCTTAGAAAAAAAGCTGTTCAGTCTAAGGGATTGCATGAGAACTCGAGGGCATACAATGCGATTAGAGGAGAAGCGTTTTAACCTCAGACAACGTGGGGGGTTCTTTACTGTTAGGGCTACAAGATTGTGGAACTCTCTACCACAAGAGGTGGTTTCTGCGGGAAGTATGGTGGCTTTCATAAGACTCTTAGACTTACATCTCAAGGATCAGAACATTCAGGGGTATGTGAGTTGATTACAGCCACACACACCTACACAGGTTGAACTGGATGGACTATTGTCTTTATTCAACCTCACCTACTATGTAACTATGTAACTATGTAACGTCCCCAAATACCATGACAAGATGGTCACCAAATTCCATAAACCAAGATATTTGCATCGTGCTCAGTAAGTCTCAGGCGATGACTGCTTGCACTATGCATTATTTGGTTCTAATAACAGCCTCTTCCAGTTGACAGCTTCTATTATGGGACCTGACATAGAAAAGGTTGTGATTAAATTGCTCTCATGTTGTGAGTGTGCAGCAGTTTAATATGTTATAATTATAGCGATGAAAGCCTTTTTCATGTAAAAATAAACAAAGGAAAAAAGTTTAATTCTAAAAACTGGTGTAATTAGTGCCTGGTCTGTTGACTGTCACACTTTTTCCCTTTCACGTCTTCTGCATTGCTGTACATCTCAAAGGAGGGGTTAAAAGTGGACTTGTCAGACTGGATGCAGAGCTGCTGGTTCTGCTTCTACTCAGGAGCAGCCTGTGAGCATTGACAGCAATGGGGGGAGGTGAGGGCTTATCAGAACTTTCTTCAATGGAAGTTCCCATGCTCTCCTCACTCTGTGCTTATTGTTAAATGGAAGAAAACTAAACCGGCATTGCTGTTACATTAACATTACAACCGTTTTCCATTATCTACAATTAGAGTTTTGCCTTAACCTAAAGTTTTATTTTTATCTATTAACTTAGTTAAAAAAGGAAACACAATCACTGATTTGGTATGCTTTCTTATATTTATTTTTTGCCATTTGCATTTGTAATGCAATTCATTTATTTTGTAGTGTAACAAATATATTTCCAAAAAAGCCAAGTTCGTAGATTACGGTCATTGAGGTTTCTGTTAACTACGGAAAACGTAAAGGATTCTATTTTTGTGTACCTGGAGTTAAAAGCTTAACTTTTACAGGAGGGATAGAAGAGTTTTTAGAAATATTTTCTTTTTTAGCATAGTTGATGAATGAAGAATGGAAAATGGGAATGAATACAGAATTATACAATTATAAGCATTAACAAGCAGGGTCCTTTGATCCCTCTTCTGTTGAATTGTATTGTAACTGTATTGTCTCGTTTTATTTTGTAAAGTGCTGTGCAAACTGTTGGCGCTATATAAATCCTGGATAGTAATAATTATAATAACATTCATCTACTGTATATGGTAGCAACAGTGTGGGGACAAGGTCATCTAGAGCCCAGCCCAAACAAGCCAAACTGCCCCCACCCCTGGTAAAATGTATGAGCATCATGTGTCAGCAAAATCCCCCCCCCCCCCAAAAAAAATGAAATAAATAAAATCGAGCACTAATCTGCATGCTTACCCCTTAACTATAAATTCCAGCTCTGTACAGATTTGCCCTCCCCCCCTACTGAAATCCCCCCTCCCAGCACACATGCCTACCCCCCCAAAAGAAATGACCCCTCCTAGCACAAATTCTCTACCCCTCAAATTTACCCTCCTAGCACAAATCCCTCCCTTTATTCAAAATGTCTGTGCCCAGATTGTGTAATTTTCATATTAACCCAGACGCTATCAGAACTCATGCTTTGTTACCTAAATCGTGAAGTACTTCATGCTCAAGCTCATTTTGTGATAGGTCCTCTTGTAGGGTTGAGTGAAATTAAGAGTATTCATTTCCATTACATTTTTGAGAGAGGAGGAGGTTTTGATAGAATATCGTTAAATAGTCTTTAAATGGCTCCTGAAGATTTGGGAAGCCCCAATCTTGGGCCTACTTTTTATATTTTTCCTATAATAATATATCTTGTATGGATTCACAATTCTATCTTAATTTATATGAAGAAACCATTTCTGGTTACCTGCTCTCCTAGAAGGACACAATCTCTGCCTGCCGTTGTTGGGCTCATTGTTATTGGGGGCAGCTTGCCTGGGTCAGCAGCTGCAATTACTAGAGACTTCCAATAATGCAGATGAGCTGTTGTTCATTCAGAAGATGAATTGGATTACCAGATCCATTCAGTTTGGTGGAAGAGATCAAGTCCCGCGTGAAAACAGAAAGCCATCCTGATGTTCATGTTCTATGGCTTTTTTGGCCATAAAGAAGGATTAAATACCATGCATTTCCGAGAAATGTAGCTATCAAAATGCCGATTGATTTACAAACACAGCAAGTCAACACATTGCCTATAGCCACCACTCAGAATCTGGCTTCCATTTTTCAAATGACTAAAATGTAGAATTTGTTTAGAAGTTAAGGAACGTGTTTTAATTTTAGTTTTATAAATCATCCATACCATGTTTGTTCTATCCAGTACCGGTCTATCTTTGATTAATTGTGTTGTGATAATGATTAGTAATTCTAAATATTATGTGCAGATCAATAAAGAAAATGAAAATTGCTGTATGGCATATGACCTCAGTATCTTTAGTTTGCATTTTTTCATTATAATTTTCTGATGCAATATAAGCAATGCAAAAATACCTCTTTTGAGATCCAACATTCTGAAACACCTCAAAGAACAGGGAGTTGAATGCATTTACCCCAAATTTCTGTGGTGCCTTGCGAACAGTGTATGTGCCATAGTGGCAATTACTGCTATGTCTGTATATATACATTTATGGCAGTCAACACCAAGAATTTCTAATTATGTCTTATATAGAAAGCCGTCATCATTTTGGTAGCAAGCCAATTGTTAGTTTGTAGGCCTATACTGTTGTTAATGTAGTATGAGCAGTCCATTGGTTGTGAACACAGTACCATCTCTGTATTGGGATAGCATATTTTACAAGCCTATATACTGTATGATAAAGCTTGGTCAGCAGGCAATAAACTGAACTCTGATTGCTTGCTGTGGTTCATTGTACATTGATGCGGCTCTTAGTAAGGGCTTTTAGGGTCGGTAGCCTGGAATCTCTTTGTGTGTGGTTACATGTCCTCTTTGTGTATGGATACCTTACGTGATGCTGGTGCAAAACATTCTTTACATTACTACATACTGTTGGTTGTTCTCAGATATGTGTAGTAACATAGAGGAATGCTGTACTCATTGTAAATGGCCGGACAGACCTGTCCTGCTCATAGCATCCTCCATTCTGCTGTTAAGCTTCTCCTTATCCAAAGATCATGAAGAATTTATGGCAGTAATTTGTTATGGACTGATAGACCAGAATGAGCAGGCCTCCTTAATGAGAGCACTGCCTGATCAGATGATTGTTTCATTTCTGTCTCCTCCTCTGAGGCAGATTACGGGAAACCTGCTATAGGCTGTTCAGATCATTAACGGGTTTATTGGTGCTGGTGGCAAATTGCCTGATGACTAGCTTTATATAGAATGGAACCAGCGCTAACATTTATTCCTTTACATTTCATAGCTGAATATGATAACAGATGACCTCTCTTTTAAGGGATGTATAGTGGATTTGTACAGTTTTCTTTATTATTATGGCCAGGTCATGATATATATATATACTGTATATATATATATATATATATACACACTGTATATGTGTGTGAGTGAATTATTTGGGTGATATTAAATATTGCATATTAATCATTTGCATTTTCTACCCTAGAAGTGAGGCTTTGGCTTCTTGTATTATGTTTACTGACTTTCTTTAGGTACAGAAAACAGGAGAATACAATAGAATAGCAAAATACAATCAAGCAAAAAAAAGCTCTTTTGGCCCTACTTTTCCTGTGGGTCATAGAAGTGTACTTAGCTCTGCACTCCTTTGACCCAGATTAAACCGACAGTGGGCTAAAGTTCGCTGTCGGCTGACGTCACTCAGCAGTTTCAGACTCGGGAGGGATCCCGACTTTGATGTCAGGATCCACCCAGATGCCTGCCTGTCAGCTGGCTCAGCCTCTTAGCACGCTGATGAGAGCCTGAGCCAGCTGCTCCTACCTCTTGCACAGCCGGGGGCTTCAATGAGCAATGGAGGGGCAGAGCAGAGAGCCGGTGATTGGCAGTCACTGCCTCTCTGCTCACTGAAGACCGAGAATGGAGCGATCCTAGAGGCAGCGGGGGACAGATACAGCATTGGACCGATGCTGCATTCACCCAAGTGAGTATAATTGTTTGATTTTTTTTTTTAAATCCCACATTTCTCTTGCAAGTCTGTTGTTTATAGGGTTCAGTAGCTCAAGCTACAATTTGCACAGACATAACTGGGCCAGAGAAAGGATTAATTCTTGATTGGATGACTCTTATCCCACAGGCAGCTACTGCTGTGTTGTCTCTAACACTGGGTTCACACATTGTTTCTGCGACAGAGCATACAAAAGTGCCCACATACCACGTGTAGGGCAGTCCATCATTTCAATGTCCTTGACCCTTTTGTCAAATCACGCTGCACTGAACCACATGGTGCTGCGGCACCATTAATTTTGGCATGCTATATGATGCACACACTAGCAGTTGTCATGCACCGCCACGTGTCTGCTAAAGGGCAGGACATTTTTGTGCATGTTAGGTGCATTGCAGACCAGTGGTGTATTTTGGTTTTGTGCTGCCCTAGGCAAGACTAAAATTGAGCGCCCCCCCCCCCTCCCCCTCCTATGTAAATTTGTCCCACTCCTTCTTTTTTAACTGATGTGGCTCCCTCCAAAATTGAAGGACTACAAGTCCCAGCATTAACCCCTGAGATCTCATGAGAGGGGGGGGGTGAAGGAGAGAGAGAGGGGGTGGGTGAGGGGGGTGAGAGAGAGGGGGGGTGAGAGAGGGGGTGGGGAGAGAGAGAGGGGGGATGAGAGAGAGAGAGAGCGAGAGGGGGGATGAGAGGGGGGGTGAGAGAGAAGGGGGTGAGAGAGAGAGGAGGGGCTGAGAGAGAGAGGGAGGAGGGGTAAGAGAGAGAGAGGGGGGTGAGAGAGAGGGGGGTGAGAGAGAGGGGGGAATGAGGGAGGTGGCTCTAGCAACCAGTGGCTAATAGAGTCTCAGGTGGAGGGGGGGCGGCTTTTTTTGCTGCCCCCCTGCAAAGTGCCGCCCTAGGCCTGGGCCTTGTTGGCCTAGGCCAAAATACATCACTGTTGCAGACACAGACAATATGTAAACCTAGTCTAACTAGTACTCTGGGAATACTTTGTCATGTTTATTTGTAAAACAAACATTCTATACATAAAGTAAATTGCAAAATGTTAAAAAAATTTACCCCAAACCAATATAATTCTCCTTACATTTTTCAGCAAACTTTATTAGTTTTGGTAAGCCAGTATTGCTTGACACATAGGCTTAAGGTAAACAGTTTATACAGTAAGTGATTATTTAGTGTAAACTTTCTGCTCCTTCAATTAACTTGTGTATATTTCACACATCCAGTCCAGTTTGTGTAAGTCTGCTCTTCTTAATTATATAACACAAATGACTGTTTCACACAAACTGAACATTTTTTTTGTTTTTTTTTTGGGGGGGGGGGGGTTGAGGAGAGTCACCCACATAGCTCTAAATAAAGGACTTTTAATCTATCCTGAACAATAACCCCATTGAAGGCAATCACAATTTTGTAAAATCAGTGTGGTGCAAATACAGGCACCATGGGGTTAAATCGTTTAGGATTACAAGAATTAAATTGTCCATATAGTTTAACTCGAAGGTGTCTTTACTTGTACCAACATTGCACTGAAGTTCTTTATTAAAAAAAGTCTGGATGTTTTGTAAGCATATGTGTACCATTTTCTTCATTTAGTGCCTGTCAAAACAACATGACAGACACGGTGACCCTATGTACCTTCAGTGCAGCCACATTTGGTGGCAGTTCCAGGCATAATGCAGTGCTACCTTTTATGTTTGTTTAGAACATGCAATCTGTTTATGTGAGATTAAAATACTCATGATTATGCACCAGCCATGGGTTATATGGAGCAAAGCTAGCCATACATGACTAGATTTCTTGTTTAGCCTTGTGGGCTGAAGGAGAGAAACCACTAGATTCCCCTATCCATGCTGAACAGGAGCAATTTCCCCTGAGGGCTTTTATATTCTGCAGCTGCCTGAATTGGATCGGTGTGATTGGATGCAGTCACTGTTTAGTTGACAATTTTCCACCCAGCTCCTTTGATTTGCAAATCAATGCTTGAAGCCAGGTGGTACCAACAGGGCCACCTACGGCTCAAACTGTGGCCAATTCAGCAGGAATTGGGTCACATTTAAGCCATTTATGGCTGAGGAAAGCATGCTTTTACTAGTACCTGCCTGAATGGAACCATACAACGTCTTCATAAATCATCTCTTGTAGACTGAATCCACATTGCGGTAGCGTGCGCTAAACCCTACACGCACTTACGCCCTGTATATGCTGGCTACCATTCACTCCGAGTGGTTGCCCAAATTTCATATACATATATTGGGATGTGCCAGCATGTTAAAAATAGCGCATATGTGTTTTCTTGTGCATTATTTTCATGTGCTATTGCACGTAAAGTTCAGTGGGCCCTAAAATTTAAAAAGCGGAAACAGACCTTGAATTCTTTTGACAGCTTTTATTATTTTGTTTATAGCCCCATATCTATTGACCTTATTACTTTATTTTAATTATGTTGACCATATATGTTATTTTCAAAGTTATATATTCTGTTGACAATAATGTTTAATATAATATACAGGATTAAAAAAAAAAAAAAAAAATATATATATATATATATATATATATATATATATATGTATAATATACAACTATATAATATCCTGTGTGTATATAATATACATAATTATATTATTACAACATCTCTCTCTCTCTATATATATATATGTTTGTTTGTTTGTTTTTTTTATATTTTTTAATTTTTATTTGGGAATATTTTCGTTTCTGCCTATTTCTTGGACCCCACATAAGGGTTTATTGAACTTTAAAATATGAAAAGTGGAAACAGACCTTGAATCCTTTTGACAGCCTTTATTATTCTGTTTATATTTTCATTTCTGTTGATTTTTTTTTAATTGTTTTTTTTTGTATCAACCATAGTTATTATTATTATACAGGATTTTTATATATATATATATATATATATATATATATATATATATATAATAAAAATATAAAATCATTTTGGAAATAGTTTTTGCCTATTTCTTGGCTCTTTGAGTCGGCATATCACACTAAATTTATAATGGACTTGATATTGGTTATGTACAGCCGTTGCGGCACAGTATATTTACGTAGCAGCCCTTTAATATCAGATAAATTTAGTACATCCTAGAACACCACTCGTTTAAGTTTAAGTTTCTCTGAACCAATCACTAAAAAAGCTTCCAACACACTGTCATATCGCTTTTCCTGGGAGTTTGGACAGTTTCAATAAGAAAAATGTGTCTTGATGCTCTATCTTTTTAACACATGTTGGGTTGCCCCCGTTTTATTGCTGTTTATTTTCTTACAGTGACAGTAAAACTGACAAATAGCAGGCAGTCAGGCTGTGAGAAAACCGAGTAGAATACCTTTAGACAGGGTGCAGCCATGTGGAAAGCAACTTTTGGTGTGTTTTTTTTTTCTTTATGTCCCCCCCCCCCCCAGCTCACAGCTTCTCCTCCATTTGCCCTCCCCCCTGTTTAGTGCCCCTCTGTCCACCCCCCCCCCCTTCTTTTTTTTTTTTCTATTCTGCAGCTTCAGGGCATGCCTTTGCCACAATGCTTTGTCCTTCCCTCCTGCGCAGAACACTGGCCTTTGTTTTATTTTCCCTCTGTATCATTCGAGCTAAATGGCAATGCAAGTGGCACACCATATGGACCAACTTAGCATTTGCTTATCTTGTAGTATTTTTCTTTTTATGTGAAACATCTGAACTCATAAACAGGCATTCTAGAGAGAGTTGAAGGATAGAATCCAGGCATTAATGGGGAAGGCAATGTCTATTTCTGATATGTATATTTATGTTTTGGTTTGTTTTTTAATGATTGAAGGACAGAATTTAGACTGAAAAGGGAATTTCTTTGCAAACTAGAATCTGTTGAATTATTTAATTATAGCAATTATTTTTTTTATTTCTGTTCCTATTAATGGAAAGAACAAGTACGCATTGCGGACAAACTGAACTTTTTTTTGTGTCTGTTCTCATTCTCTCCAAAAATAGCCTACCAAAAGACAAAAAGAAACATTCCTATTGAAGCTGAACATTTTTTCCTGATTCAGGCTTGGCTTGCGCTGGCGCTGCGCTGGCCATACACTATAAGGCCCCTTTTACACAGGCGATATGATCTGATCTGCCTGTCAGTTTTTTAGGTGGACCTGATTGGATGCTCCATGCATCCCTATGGGGCAGCGGGTGTCAGCGGAGACATCTCCGCTGACACCCGCTGCTATCCGATCTGATCCTGTCCATGAAATCTGGATGGATGGAAACCCTATTTTCCATCCGTCTGGAGGATCGGATCGGATGGAATCGGATGAGACAGGCGGTCCATTCTCATCCAATCTCCCCATAGAGGACAGCGGGCATCTGACAGCTCCGTGGATCGATCCCCCGCTGAGCAGAACGGACTCCGTTGGGTGGTGTGCCCGTGAGATAGGGGCCTAAGACTTTGCGTAGATGGGGGAATCTCTGCTGCTGACTATTGTATTCTGCTAGCCGGTACCCATGGCTGTCATAATACCCAGACAGTGGCTGCATCTTAATTACATAGCCAGGCTGAATAAGGATACAAGTCCATCTAGTCCAACCAACAGAAAAAATAATCACATAGAAAACCTCCGTATATAGAAGCAGGGCTTTTTTTTAGCGGGAACGCAGTTACGGCACCTCCAGCACTGAATGTATGTAATGGCAAGGGGTGCTGGGGTGTGCTACAGGATCTATTGATGCTGGCAGTAGGGGATCTAATGTCATTGGAGGGGATCTTTTATGCCTGTAGGGAGGTGTGTTGTTGCTGTGGGGGGATCTATTGTTGCTGGAGGTGGCTCTTCTGTTGCTGGGGGTCAGCTGTTGCTGGGGGGGATCTGGAAAATCTATTGATGCTGGGAGGGAGGGGGGAATCTGTTTTTTCTGCCGGGGGTTTATTGTTGCTGGGGGGGGGTATTTTGTTGCAGGTGGTCCATTGTACCTGGGCGGATCTATTTTACTGCTTTTCTTGTTATCGTTAACAAATTCCATACAGATTACTTTACACTACAAATGTTACTTGGTTCTATATTCTCTGAAAGGGGTAGTACTGGGAGGTGGGTGGGGTTGGAACCAAGGAATGATGCCCGAAGGTTGGTAGGGGCGGAGACAAGGGGATACTCGAAAAGGAGGAGTTCCTGCACCTATTCTCTGAGAAAAAAAGCCCTGTATAGAAGTATACATATACAGAACCCTATACCCAATGTTGATCCAGAGGAAGGGAAAAAAACCCCAATAATGCATGATCCAATTTTTTCCAGTGGAGAAAAATAATTCCTACCAGATCCCTCTGGAGGCAGTCAGATATTCCCTGAATCATAAATCTCTGGTGTAATTAACTGTAAGTCCTCATGCACACAGAGCATTAGAAAAAAAGAGCTGCAAAGCCAGTACTGATCCCAGTAAAAAATAGCTGTAAAAATGCGATTTTAGTAGCTTTTTGCATTGGCGTTAATGCGCCTTTAGTCAAATTAGCATTTAGCTACGTTAGCGTTTAGCAGCGTTTCTCTTCCTCTTCTATTTTCCACTTCTAAATACAATTACCACAGAGCACAATTCGCATGATATGCCAAAATCAATGGTGCCCTATGAGAGCCAACTTAGCTGATCCGACTTTCAGCCCATTGATTTAAAGGGAAGTCGCATCCAAGTCGCATGGCACCCCCCCCCCAGATCCATACCAGGCCCTTTAAGTCTGGTATGGATCTTGAAATGGAACCACACGTCAAAATAAAAAAAAGAAAACTGGCATGGAGTCCCCCCCCCCCCCCAAAAATCCATACCAGATCCTTATCCAAGAATGCAGCCTGGCAGGTCAGGAAACAGGGAGGACGAGTGAGTGCCCCCCCCCCCTTTTTTGACCAGGTCACATAATGGGGACTAGGGCCTCTTCCTGACAACCCTGGGCTGTAGTTGTGGGGGTCTGTGGGCAGGGGGCTTATCGGAATCTGGAAGCCCCCTTTAGCAAAACCAACCCCCCTATTTGAATGAATAAGGGGTGTATTGTACCCCTACCCATTCACCTATTAAAAAAGCAGTGTAGTGTAAACAAATACAAGAGATGGTTTATGACAAGTCTTTTATCAATAATGAATAATGTCCCCCCTCGTAGTGTCTTCTTGTTCCGTTCTTCTCCCTTCAGTGGTTTCTTCTCCCTCTGCTGTCTTCTTCCTCTGGTCTTCTTCCTCTGGTCTTCTTCATCCGGTGATTTGTTCTTCCTCTGGTCTTCTCCCTCCAGTGATGTGTTCTTCCTCTGGTCTTCTCCCTCCGGTGATGTGTTCTTCCAGCTTCCAGCATGTGTTCTTCCAGCTTTTTTGCATGCACGTTCATTCTCGTTATATGCGCGTTCCTGTGTCTAGCGTTAATATATTCTATTGGCTAGAATTCTGGCTATTAGAATGCATTAACCCTGGCAAAGTGCCTAAAGCATTTTTATATGCTTAAAAGCTCCTCTCCTGGGTCCACAAGTGATGTTTTTTTTTTTCTGCCTCTAAACGCCCCTGTCTCTAAACACCTCCATAGGGTAACATTGAGGGGCATTTAGAGACAGGGAAAAAACAAAAACTCAAATGTGAAGAAGCCTTTCTGTATGCAGAAGTTAAATCTTTTTTCCTCCAGATGTAAAGTGTGCCCCTTGCCCTCTGGGACACCAAGTGCACTAAACGCACCACCTATCTGATTGGATGCAGCCGCTGTTCTGCTGAAAGTTTTATGTCTGACTCTTTTGATTTCAGATAAAAGAATGTCAGGCAGAAGGGTGTCAACAGAACCCCTGACAGCTTGAATTATGGTTGATAATTCAGGAAATGGCCAAAATTTGCTCTGTGTATGTTTAGTTTTTTTAGCCACATATAGGTAACATGTGGCTAAAAACAGTAACAATATACTGTAATTTGAGAGCTCATTCCACCCACATCGGCTATTTCAGTTTAAGTGCTTGCTAGCATGCTGAATCATACACTGGCATTTTATATAGTCCACCAGCACCAGAACTCACAGTCCTACCCAACGTTTGGGGACTTTACAAAAAAGATGATGATTTTTACCCTCCCCCAACACTTTGGCTGGAGTTGTACTGAACATGTAGCAATGCAGGGCAGGCATTCCCTTTTCATCGGGGAGCTGCGCCTTTATCCAAAATATTCTCCATTGAAGTCAGTTTAGAATGGCAAACACAACATGGAGAATTTATGTATTATAGGTACTTATATCAATTTACACAGCGCTTTACAAACGTTTTGTGCATTCACATCAGTCCCTACCTTCAAGGAGCTTACAATCTTACATAGTTACATAGTAGGTGAGGTTGAATAAAGACAATAGTCCATCCAGTTCAACCTGCAAATCTTAGGTCTCTAAGGCAGGCCATACACAGAGCAATTTCTTTCCTGCAACCACAAGTTGCAGAAAAGAATTTTGCTTCATTCCCCCATCAACACAGACCGCGTTGAGGCGGAAATCCCTCCTGCTGGGCCATTGTCTTCTCCCAACGGAGGGGGACAAGGGAAGCCGTCCCCGCTGGGAGAAGACAATGATTATCGCTTGCAGATATAGCAGCCTCTAGCAATAATCACAAGATAATTTAGCAGGCTGGTTGTACCTAAATTGGTTAATCGATCAAATTGGCGACAACCAGTCTGCCCATTAACTGTTCAAATCTCAGCCAGTCCCTACCAAGATTCAAACTGTGTATACCCACCATAACTCATATTCATACATACACATACTAGGGCTAATTTAGACAGGAGACAAGTAACCTACCACCATGTCTTGGAATGCAGGAGGAAACCCACACAGGCATAGGGAGAACATGCAAACTCCAAGCAGGTAAAGTGAAAATTGGGATTTGAACCAGTGACCCTAGTGCTGTTAGGCAGAAATGCTAACCACTCAGCCACTGTGCATTGGTTTCCCTTGGTGGCAATAATGATTATATACAGCATTGTGGTATGTGGAGACTGAATAAAACTGGCCATACAGCAAGGGCCGCTGATAAGGCAGTACAGCCAGCCCTCCTGTACTGGGCCTGGGCCCCATCTGTTCAATAGGGGGGGGGCAGGCATTTGCTAAGCAGGAGGTCCGGCTGTACTGTCCTATTGCAGACACTGATCCTCTTCTGCCTGCCCCTATAGCACTGCCAGCTTCTCCTCTTCTTCCTTCCTCTGGCTGCACTGCAAGGGGATTGGTACTAGCACATGCGCCCCTTCCATCTGCTGTCTGGGCCCCCCGTGTGTCCCTTTCCCCCACAGTGCTGTTGGCTTTCTTCCTCTCCTGCTGGCAGCTGCTACAGGCACACAGGGGGACGTCTCAGGATAGAGAATGAGGGAAGGGGACAGTAAATATTTAAATCATTTACTGGCCACTTCCTTTCCTGAATGAATGTAGTGAACGATCAGTACCAATCATTTACTGTGTTCATTCATAACTGTGTTTGTTAGGCTTCAGTTTTTGAATGAGCAGGAATCCTCAGAGCATTTCCTATTCATTCATCTGTGCAGCTGAGGCTGCAGAGAAAGGGACTGATAAATCTATGTCCCCAGTCACTTTCATCCCAGGGGGGAAAGGGGGCCCTGTCAGCTAGGCTGTATGGGGCCCCGTGATTTCTAACAGCAGCCCTGCATACAGCTGAACTAGCCAGGTGGAAAATTGTTGACCAAACTGCACCTGCATCCAGTTAAATGCAGGCATTGCTTGGGTATTTGACAGCTGGCATTGCTTGGGTATTTGACAGCTGGCATTGTTTGGGTATTTGACAGCTGGCATTGCTTGGGTATTTGACAGCTGGCATTGATTGGGTATTTGACAGCTGGCATTGCTTGGGTATTTGACAGCTGGCAGAGCCGAATGTCAGAATACAATAGCAGCATTGGGATATGTGTGTGGTGTGGATGGAGGAATCTAACTGTTAGATTTTGTGTTTGGCCAACTGAAGGCTTTCACATAGCATGGTATAAACAAAAGATGACAGTAATTATAAGCTGGAATGAAGCCTGATGCCTGGCAAGTGGCAGTAGTGACTAATTAAAGGCTATAAGGCCTCCGGCACTTACATAACTTTATTACAAGGATGTAAAGCTGAGGCACAAGTAAGGATGTCGTTGGCAGAAGCTGATGACATTAATGGCTCTTTAGCTTTGATTTGATAAAGCTGTCATTTCTAGGACACACTCTGAAGATGTCTGATAAGCTGGTGCCTGTTCTGTATGCGGAACGATTTCATTGTACTTCTGCCACGCATCATTCACAGCATGCTCCAACGCCGGAAATTCACGAATATTCATTGATCTCATTTACAGAATAGTGATGTTATCAATGTATTATGCACTTACTAGAATTTCCCCGTCAGTTGTTATTTTCTCAGTGTCAGTCACTTAGGCCAAATTATATTCTTTCACGCTCATCTGGCATATCCCCTCTCATGATATGGGAATTACTGCAAGTTGCTGATTGTATTTATATATATAGCCATGTAGCATTTGTATATGTAATACCAACATTTAGATTTAAGCTGTCATTGTTGATCTGCTTCTGAAAAATGCTAACTGCTTGGCTCTTGTGCCAAACCAATAGCTTTAGTACTTTTTGAATTACTGCCCTGGAATCCAAAGCTGGACAAATCCTAGGAGCCAGGTAGCTAATGCTTATTAAAAATTGCAGCTGGCGCCTAACTTTTAAGATTTTCTATATTTGCTGTCAATAGAGCTGGCTCCTAAAAAAATAACCTATAGGCTCCTAAATGTAACAGACTGGCTCCTGAATTCCATATTAACATAGTCTTTAGTCTAAGGCTGGCCATACATGGCTGCCAGCTGATCAAAAGAAAAAAAAGTATGAATTCATCTGTCCATACAAGTAAGGTGGATGGAGGAATCCTCCCTGCTATGCTATTGTATTCTGACAGTGGGACCCCTCTGCTGTCAGAATACACTGATCAGCGCTGCAGCCAATCGGCTGCAGGCACTGATCAATTGAACGTATTCTAACAGTTCCATTCAACATTAGATCTTCTGTCTAGCAGGAAAGGCCATAGATGGTTCGCAACTCAACCGGTCCCTGCTAAACCAGCCAAATTTAAATCCATCTGTGGCAAACTTTAGTTTGCTGGGTGCTTCTTCAAGGTCAGTGACTCGAAATATTGCAGTCAGTTTATTGTTAACTAACATTTTCAGAAAGACGTCAGCAGTGGCAGCCACCTTACTTACCTACTCAAAGCCCAACACCAGCCAATTTTTATTTTTCATTTTTCTATAGAGTCAAAGCTTTGTATTGGTTCCTGTCCCATGGACACCAGAACAACAAATGACAGATTTCAGTAGACTGACTTTTGTTCAACTGCAGTGGCCACAAATAGATTGAAATTTGACCAGTCCCTACTGAACCAACTGAATTTCAATCCATGTATGGCCAACTTAAATCTCTCTACACAAACACCAACTAAAACCTGACAGAGGTTCTAACCTTTCCACACTTTGTACAAAGCTGAAAAAAGTTGTAGCATGAGTGGGGCTTTAACAACCAGATAATTAGTATAATATGACTTCCTAAACTGAAAAATCATTTTTGTTGATGGCATTAAAAGCCCAAAGTTAGTCCCAAGAATTTTCTTCTCGCCACTGGATACATTTCTTGTTTTGATATATATATATATTTTTTTTTACATGGTGATTTTGCTCTCCTTGTTACTCATAAATG
>NC_138769.1:585732603-585905103 GCF_965119305.1 Pelophylax lessonae | reverse complement strand
TTGAATAAAGACAATAGTCCATCCAGTTCAACCTGTGTAGGTGTGTGTGACTGTAATCATCTAACATAGCCCTTTATCTCCTGATCCTTGAGATGTAAGTCTAAGAGTCTTTTGAAAGTCACCATACTACCCGCAGAAACCACCTCTTGTGGTAGACAATTCCACAATCTTGTAGCCCTAACAGTAAAGAACCCCCCACGTTGCCTGAGGTTAAAACGCTTCTCCTCTAATCGCATTGTATGTCCTCGAGTCCTCATGCAATTCCTTCGAATGAACAGCTTTTTTTCTAAGCTGAGATCCCCATTAAGATATTTATAAATTGCTATCATGTCCCCTCTCAGACGTCTCTTCTCCAGGGAAAATAAATCGAGCGATTGCAGCCGCTCTTCATAGGTAAGGTCCTCCAATCCCCTAATTAGTTTAGTTGCCCTTCTCTGGACTCTCTCCAGCTCCAACACATCCCTCCTGAGGACTGGCGACCAGAACTGGACAGAATACTCCAGATGCGGTCGGACCAGAGTTTTATAAAGTGGAAGGATTATAGTCTTATCTCTGGAATACATCCCTTTCTTTATGCATGCTAATATTCTGTTGGCTTTGGAAGCTGCCGCTTGGCATTGCATGCTGTTGCCTAATCTATCATCAACCAAGACTCCCAGATCTTTCTCCATTTTTGAGTCCCCCAAGGGTTCCCCTCCTAACATGTATTGTGTTTTTATGTTTTTGGTCCCCAAGTGCAAAACCTTACACTTCTCCACATTAAACCTCATTTGCCATGTCGTTGCCCACTCCGTAATTTTGTCCAGGTCATTCTGTAGGATATCTGCTTCATGCTGTGCAGTTATTGCCCTGGCCAATTTTGTGTCATCTGCAAAAATTGATAACGAACTACTGATCCCGTCCTCAATGCTGTTTATGAATAAATTGAACAAGGTTGGTCCCAGGACTGAGCCCTGGGGCACCCCGCTTACTACCTCAGCCCAGTCTGAGTATGCGCTGTTTATTACCACCCTTTGGACACGGCCTTTTAGCCAGTTCCGTATCCAAGAGCAAACCCTGCTGTCGATACCTGCAGACCTTATTTTATAAATTAAGCGCTTGTGGGAAACTGTATCAAACGCCTTAGCGAAATCCAAGTACACCACATCCACTGGTCTGCCCCTATCTAGCTCACAGCTCACTTCCTCGTAGAATGCTAAGAGATTGGTTTGACAAGAACGCCCATTTGTAAACCCGTGTTGGTTACTACTGATGATGTTGTTGTCTTTAGCATACTCTACGATATAGTCCCTTATCATCCCCTCCAGAAGTTTACATACTATTGATGTCAAACTGACAGGCCTATAATTTCCCGGGATATGTCTCTGGCCCTTTTTGAATATCGGAATCACGTTAGCCTTCCTCCAATCCCCTGGTACATCTCCTGTCCTAATACTGTCAGCAAAGATTAGGAACAGTGGTCTAGATATAACCATACTGAGTTCCTTGAGCACTCTCGGATGTACGCCATCCGGGCCTGGTGATTTGTTTGTGTTAAGTTTATCCAGTTTTTCCCTGATTTCCCCCTCTGTTAGCCATAGTGGCAAGTCCTGTGTATTACTACTAACCATACAGTCATGGTCAGTGTACCCCTCCTTTTCCTGCGTAAAGACTGACAAGAAAAAAGCATTCAGCACGGTTGCTTTTTCAGTGTCCTCTGTAACCATCCTCCCATCATCGTTAATTATGTGTGCAATATGCTCTGCCCTAGTTTTTTTGCTGTTGATATATTTAAAGAATTTCTTTGGGTTTTTTTTACTATCCTCCGCTATTTGTCTCTCAAAGTTGATTTTAGCCATCTTGATTTCGTGTTTACACTTCTTATTTTCCTCCTTGTATTGCTGGAAGGCCGATACTGTGCCCTCTGATTTATATTTCTTGAAGGCCAATTTTTTTCCCCTAATAAGTTTTTTAACGCTACGGTTTAGCCAGCCAGGTTTGGCTTTGTCTCTTCTAAATTTATTCCCCATAGGAATGCACTGCAAGATGCCTTTGCTTAATATGTTCCTAAAGCATTCCCATTTTTCCTCAGTGGTCAGGGATCCCAGGGTTTGGTCCCAGTTTACCCTTTCCATCATTGAGTACAATTTTGGAAAGTCTGCCCTTCTGAAGTTTAGGGTTCTTATGTTCCCCACTTGCCTTTTTATATTGTTATTTATACTAAATGTGATCATCCTGTGATCGCTAGAGCCCAGATTGTCCTGGACTCCTACCTCTGAGATTATGTCTGGGTCATTAGTGATCAATAGATCCAGGATTGCATTCTCTCTAGTAGGGGAATCCACCAACTGTGACATGTAGTTATCCTGTAAGGTTTCCGTGAATAGACGGGCCTTATGCGAGTGTGCAGTCCCCTCTTCCCAGTCAATGTCGGGATAATTGAAGTCCCCCAATATGAGGACTGATCCCAGTTTTGCCGCTTTACCTATTAGTGCTAAAAATTCCAGCTCTACCTCCTCCCCTTGGTTAGGTGGCCTATAGCAAACCCCCACAACTACTTTTCCCTTATCTTCTTCCCTATCGAGTTCAACCCACACAGATTCTAAATCCATGCTCATCCCATCCGTAATGTCACTCCTTTCTAGCACCTTTATATTGTTCTTGACATAGAGACATACCCCTCCCCCTCTTTTTCCTACCCTGTCCTTCCGGTACACAGAATACCCTTGGATATTTGCCAGCCAGTCATGTGAGGGGTCGAACCAAGTTTCTGTTATTCCCACAAGGTCTATGTCCTCCTCATGTACTAACATTTCCAACTCATCCATTTTATTAGCTAGGCTCCTGGCATTAGCATATACCCCTCTTAGTTTTACGGAAGTTAAACGTGATTGGCGATTATGTTTATTTTTGTTTGGTCTGCTGTTTTCCCGCACAGACCCGCCAATTGATGTTGTTGACCTAATGTCGCTGCTGACCCTACAACTGCCTTCAGTCCTCTGCTCCCTCCTGACTGATTCTACTTCTGAGCCCTCCCCCCCGTCTCCTAGTTTAAAAGCCCCTCCAACTCGGTGGCCATCTTTCTCCCCAAAAGAGCTGTACCGTCCCCATTAAGGTGCAGCCCATCCTTACTAAAGAGCCGGTAGCCGACTGAGAAGTCAGCCCAGTTCTCCAGGAACCCAAACCCCTCCTTCCTACACCAATTCCTCAGCCACTTGTTAACTTCCCTAATCTCCTTCTGCCTCTCCTGTGTGGCTCGAGGTACAGGCAGTATTTCAGAGAAAACCACCTTGGAGGTCCTTTTCCTCAATCTATTACCTAAGTCCCTGAAATCGTTCTTAAGGATCCTCCACCTACCTTTAACTTTGTCATTAGTGCCCACATGCACCATGACCGCTGGGTCATCCCCAGCCCCCCCCATCAATCTGTCTGCCAGATCTGCGATGTGCCGAACTCGGGCGCCCGGTAAACAACAAACTGTTCGGTTCACGAGATCTTTTTTACAGATTGCCCTCTCTGTCCTCTTGATAATTGAGTCCCCCACTACCACAACCTTTCTAACCTTTCCTGAGTTACGGCCCCCCTTCTTCCTGGAGCCGTCCCTCCCCTGGCAGCTGGGGGAGGGTGCATGCTCCAGCTCTGCCACCCCTGAGTTGATATCCCCCTCAACCTGCAACTCGACAAACATGTTAGGGTGTACCAACTCAGGACTGGCCTCCCTGACTCTCCTCCCCCTAACATTCCTAACAGTCACCCAGCTGCGTACCTCTGCTGCTTGCGTCTCCTCTATTCCTTCCTCCTCTATGCTGACCCCTGCCAGCGCCTGATGGGTAAAGTCCAAGCTCCTTTCCAGGTTGTAGATGCCACGCAGTCTTGTCACTGTGCTCTCTAGATCCACGATGTGGGCTTCCAGAGCAACAAGTCGCTCACATCTTGCACAGCAGTATTCGTCCTCGATTGTTTCATCAAGGAACGCATACATGCCGCAAGAAGTGCACTGAGTGGCATCCCCAATCCTGTCGGACATTATTACCCACTACTCTATGGGGATAATGTTAACGGCCTGCTCTTCCTTACCTACACTACCTCTAACTTCCCTGGTACTAAACCTGGGGTACCCACCAGTCGCTAATGCCCTCACCAGTCACTAGATACTCACCAGTCGCAAGGATACTCACCAGTCGCAAGGATACTCACCAGTCGCAAAGATACTCACCAGTCGCAAAGATACTCACCAGTCGCAAAGATACTCACCAGTCGCAAGGATACTCACCAGTCGCAAGGATACTCACCAGTCGCAAGGATACTCACCAGTCGCAAGATACTTACCAGTCGCAAAGATACTCACCAGTCGCAAAGATACTCACCAGTCGCAAGGATACTCACCAGTCGCAAGATACTCACCAGTCGCAAAGATACTCACCAGTCGCAAGATACTTACCAGTCGCAAAGATGCTTACCAGTCGCAAAGATACTTACCAGTCGCAAAGATGCTTACCAGTCGCAAAGATGCTCACCAGTCGCAAAGATACTTACCAGTCGCAAAGATGCTTACCAGTCGCAAAGATACTTACCAGTCGCAAAGATGCTCACCAGTCGCAAAGATGCTCACCCACCAGTCGCAAGATACTCACCAGTCGCAAGTCGCAGAGCACCTCTCAGTCTATAGTAACCCCTTAGTAGCCTGTATTGCCTGTAGTGTTTGTACTTGTAGTCCCCCCACCAGCCCGCCCCCCTACCAGGAGATCAGATCAGATTGTTTCCAACTTACGTCCCTCGGTCTCAGTCTGGTCCCGGTCTTTGTCTCCCCCGCACTGGTTCCCTGGTCTGAGGCTCCGAGCTCCTGTCTCCTGCTTCCTAGTGCGGCTTCCCCCGCTCTCCTCCGCACGTGCGGCTCCTGCCGCCGGCTGTCTCCCGCACTGCTTCTGCTTCCTAGTGCGGCTTCCCCCGCTCTCCTCCGCACGTGCGTCTCCTGTCCCCGGCTGTCCCCCGCACTGGTTCCCTGGTCCGAGGCTCCGAGCTCCTGCCCCCGGCCCCCGGCTTCCTAGTGCGGCTTCCCCCGCTCTCCTCCGCACGTGCGGCGGCTCCTCCTCCTCTACACACACACACACACAGCTCTCAGATCTCCTCGCTCTCCTCGCTGCGTGTCGTTTCCGTTTCCGGCATGAATGTGTTGTTGTACCTTTACAAAAGAAAGGGCTGCCTTGAAGTGAGAATAGTCCCAGAGAATATACTCCCCCTCCCTGCTATAGGCACTCAGTTTTTTTCTGCCTAGTCAGGAGTAAGGACCTAGTTCCTTGCTGGGATTTTTGATCCTAGCATTTTTCTCTTTTTAAACTGGATTTATTTCCTCTTTTATTATGTCCTGCTCCTGTGAGAACTACAATCAACTGCTTGTCTGGGCGACGGACTGGATATTCTAGATCCTTACAGTCTCCCAGTCCAGCCAGCGAGCAGGTGAAGGCCTCAGCTCCGCGCTAGGTGGGCCGCGACGTAGTCCCACTAGACCGGGCTGGCCTGCAAGTTAAACGTCTCGCGAGGACGCATAAGACCTGGTCTCGGCCTGAGTCGCAGCATGCCTCCTGGCCCACAGAACCACCTTTCTGATGATGTGGTGGTTTGACTGGAGCGGTGCCTACCCAGTTCCATGGTATAGTAAGTACCCCCCCCCTTTCCCTGATGGCCTTTTGGGGTGGATGTGAGCCCCTCTCTGGGACGGTCGGACCCCAGGTTCCCCTCCTTCCCACACAGCGTATCCCCTCATATGTCCGGGTCCCCTGTGGACCACCCCAAATCTACCCACATCTAGCTCCCACCTCCTTTCCCCCCCCCCCAGGGGATGGCTATACCTGTCCATCTGCGTTTTGGGGGTGTTGAGCGGGTGAGCAGCCAAATGCTCAGCCGAGGCATATGTTAATCACCAAGGGAGCACAAAAAGTGTCCTAGCAGCTCGGGAAGTAGCCGGCATTCTAAGGTGGGCAGGAACGTTTCGTTTGAGCCCTCTCTGCTGTGCATATTCCAGAGTGGAAAATTGGCAGGCGGACTACCTCATTTAACAAGCGTTGGACCAGGGGGAATAGTTGCTTCATCCGGAGGTGTTTTATCAGCTGTGTCTCCGGTGGGGAAAGCCCGAGGTGGACCTACTGGACTCTTGTCTCAACAGGAAGGTGCAGAGGTTTGTGGCGTGGTCTCGGGATCCTCTGGTCAATGCTACAGATGCACTAGTGGCTCCCTGGGGCCAGTATTGTCTGATATACATTTTTCTCCCTCTAAAACTTCTGCCGAGACTTCTGCGAAGGATCGAGGCAGAAGGAATTCCTGTCATCCTGGTGGCCCCAGACTGGCCTCCCCGGTCATGGTACACAGATCTAGCACAGCTGGTCGCCGATGTCCCTTGGAGACTCCCTCTCAGAGAAGACCTATTGGCTCAAGGGCTTATCTTCCATCTTGCTTTACAGTCGCTGGTTTTAACAGCTTGGCTGTTGAAAGCCAGGTGCTGAAGGATAGGGGGTTGTCTGACTCGGTGATCCCCACGCTGTTAAACGATAGAAAATCTAACCTCTAGGACGATTTATCATAACGTCTGGAAGTCGTACATTGCGTGGTGTGAATCTCTGGGGGTTTTCCCCCATTCCTTTTCGGTGGCTCGAATTTTGGCGTTCCTTTGGCTACACATTCTTTGGTCCACACCTTTGTTCAGGGGGTTCGCCACTTGGCTCCTCCAGTGCGGCCTCAGTTGCTCCCGTGGGATCTCAAATTGGTACTGTCAGGTCTTCAGAAACCACCTTTTAAAAATATTTGTGAGATTCCTCTGCTTACATTGTCCCAGAAGGTAGCCTTCTTGGTAGCTATTACTTCTGCACACAGGGTGCCAGAGCTGGCTGCTTTGTCTTGTCGTTCACCTTACTTGGTGGTTCACAGAAATAAAGTGGTGCTTCGCCTTTGTCAGTCGTTCCGTCCTAAGGTTGTCTCTGGTTTCCATCTGGATGAAGACACTATGTTGCCTTCCCTGTGTCCTGAGCGTAAGCATCCTAAGGAGGTTGCCTTGCATTCTCTGGATGTGGTTCAGGCGATCAGGGTGTACCTGGCGTCAACCGAGTCGTTTAGGAAATCAGATTCACTGTTTGTCCTTACGGATGGACATCGCAAGGGGTTGGCCACATCTGCTGCGACCATTTACAGATGGATCAGACAGTTAGTGGTGCAGGCCTATTAAATTAAGGGTAAGGTTCCTCCTTTTCCCTGTTAAGGCGCATTTTACGCGGGTGCGTAGTGCCTCCTGGGCCTTCCGCCATCAGGCGTCAGTGATGCAGGTTTGCAAGGCGGCCACCTGGTCGTCTGTGCACACTTTCACAAAATTTTATAAAGTAGATGTGCTGGCATCTGCGGATGCTACTTTTGGCCGCAAGGTTGAGCTCCAGTTGTTCCTAGTTGAGCTCCATGTTACCTGGTTGGCTAGGTTTAGCCTTTGGGAATTTTTTTCTGCTGTGTTTTTTCCCGCCCCTCCTGTTTGACACTGCTTTGGGACTTCCCAATGGTCAAGAAGATTCTGGAGCTGTGTCTGTCAATAAACAAAAGAGAAAATTGGATTTTTATCTTACTGTAAAATCCTTTTCTCTGATGTTCATTGATGGACACAGCACCCACCCCTCTATTGAGTTGGGTTATATATCCTCTGACACTGCTTGCAACAAAACTGAGTGCCTATAGCAGGGAAGGGGAGTCTATCCCCTGGGACTGCCCCAAAAGCGTGGTAAAGTTTTTTCCTGCCTAGTGTCCTACTCCTGTAGGGTGCAGCGTAACCCAATGGTCAAGAAAATTCTGGAGCTGTGTCTGTCAATGAACATTAGAGAAAAGGATTTTACGGTAAGACAAAAATCCAATTTTTTTGCTAGTGTCCCAAAGCAAAGGATCTACTCTCCCTTACAGAGAAATTGCTCATAACTTAACTAGCTTATTATTTTATTTTAGATCCTTCAATAAACTCTTTAGTGTCTTCTAATACAACAAAAAGGTTTTATCATCCTTCAATAAACTCTTTAGTGTCTTCTAATACAACAAAAAGGTTTTATGTCTGTTTTTTGCTGTCCGTGTCCAAGTGGATTTCTTTTTACCTTCTGTTTGGAGACAAAAGAGAGGAGATTCTGCCAGTTTGAGGGAAATCCATTTTTAGACAATTCTCCAAAAAACATGGAAGATTTCCCTTCATTTCTTGCTCCAGTGACAACTCCAAATTTAAAACTTACTCTCACTTTCATTCCTGGTAACAATTCAACAGGGGAGAGAGAGAGATAGAGAGAGAGAGAGAATTTGTATCTCGATATCAGAAAAAACAGACAGCAATAAAACTTGACACAGGTTCCAAACCCTCACCAATCTTTCCAACCTGGAACATCTTGACCCCAGTTATGTTTTAAGTTTCTTGTTTCTATGTTTTTTTTGCCTGAAACAGATTAAAGCGGAACTTGCGTAGAAATGCCTACATGGCTGCTCCACCCTCAAGTGACAAAACACTGAGTTATGTAAATGGAAAAAAAATTAAGAAAATGTATTATAAATACTCACCTTACTTCCAGTTTCCATCCGGTTCCTTTTCTGATATCACTGGACTTCACAAAGGGTTTTTGGGAAAGCTCAAGATCCCAATGCTCGTGAAACGGCACTACAATATTGTACAGGAGCTTGTACTTACAGGATATTGAATCTTCAACTTTCCCAGCAAAAAGACGCACTGACGTCACCTCACATTATTATTATTATATAGGATTTATATAGCGCCGACAATTTACGCAGCGCTTTACATAGGCTACCTAGCCTAAAGGTTTTAATGTATTTCACATGTAAGTAAATCTCCCTCTGGGAGTCTAGGATAGGTTGTCTTCTGTGATAGTAATACGCTATTTATGTTTGACTATGTGCAGTTAACATATTTTGACCATTGTACTTGCTGTTTTTATCATGGTTTTTATCATGGCTGTAGTAGATGTAGACATATACAGGTATGGTCTACCACATCCTTGTTTAAAAAGTTGAAAATTTGAGAACTTTTAGTAAAAGAAAAGCTATCTTGAGAAAAATATGGAGGCCACCATTGCTGACCTCCTTGTGAATATACTAGTCATCTGGTTGCTATGCTGACCTTAATGCTTTAATAATTTCATACTTGCCAACTGTCCCTTTTTTCCTGGGACAGTCCCTGCAAATAGGAGCCTGTCCCAGGTAATTTATATTGTCCCTGGAAGCGCCTGTTAATTGGGCTGCCCATAAATGTTATGCAGAAGTAGTGCACCTGAATGGGATAATTATTCCAACTCTGCTACTGTGGCCTTAAGTTTGAAATTCCCTTTTTAATTTCCTGTAATTCTCTCTATATTGAGTAGACTCTATAATCTGATAAGTAGGCGAGATTAATTATGCAGAGTGGGCGGAGCTTTAGTGAAGTGGGTGTGGTAATTGATAGCTGTGCTGCAAAGTGTCCCTGGTAAATTTTTTTAAATGTTGGCAACTATGTAATTTCACTGACCCAAAACAAATATGCAGATTTAGAAAGTTATTAAAAACGAATTTTCTCAATGTTTGTTTTGGGTCAAGTCACTGACAGTGTTGAAGCAAGAGGATCAGTATTCCATCCAGGCCCACAGAAGGCCAGGTCATCGATGACGGCTTTCATGTACCTATTATTATAGGCTTCCTTTAAAGAGGAAGTAAACCCTCCTCTGACACTTTTACCTATAGGTAAGCCTATGATAAGACTTACCTATAGGTACTGTAAATATCTCCTAAACATGTACCGTTTAAAAGATATTTACCTTACATGCAGCCAGTGACGTCACTGGCGCATGCGCTCTGAAGGAACGGCCGCTGGTGCCGTTCCTTTAGAGTCCCGTGCCGTGACCGTCGGCTCCCGCGCGCGTGCGCGGGAGTGATGTCACCGCGGCTCCGGCCAATCAGATGGCCGGATGCCGCGATCCCGGTAGACGGGCGACTAGACATGTCGCCCGTCATACAGGTAAGCGGGCGGCACGGCGGGGGCTCGTTCTAAGGTAAGTATTTCATAATGAGCTAGTATGCGATGCATACTAGCTCATTATGTGTTTCTCTTTCAGGTTACAAAAAAAAAAAAAATATATATATATATATATATATATATATATGGGTTTACAACCTCTTTAAGGTTAAGTTCACACTATGCTGGTTTCCCGGTGACTGGGATAGCATAAGCACAGCAGCCCATTTATTTGAATTGGCTGCTGAACATACAGAATACACAGGGAAAAGGTCTCTGCCCCTTTTCCAAAATCGCAACCAAAGGCAAATCTCATAATGCTATGTGGATCCCAGCAGGCAAAACTGCTCTGCGGTTTCCAGTGCGTGCGCGTGCCATCTAGAATTAATGGCATCCCTACGCCTCTGTTAACTGCATCATGTTTTTAATGCAGGTGCGGGAAAGCTTTACTGCACCCGCATATAGTGTGAACCTAGCGTTAGGGCTCATTCACATCAGAGGGAGCATACAATGCATTGCAGTGGTTTTTTTTCTTACTATATTAAACTTGACAGTTCATTTAACTCTATGAGCAGCAGCTATTTGGTGTGAACTGAAATAGTAGGACATAAGATAAATTGCCTTGTCTATGTGTTGAGACTTCATTGGGCAATGCTGCCCAACACATCCCAAGGGGGCTGGTGTGAACGAGCCCTTAAGACAATGTAGAAATATCTCCTGCAGAATCAGAAAAAATATTATTCAAGCACCAGCTAAGATGCCAGTTATGTGTTATAAACATTTGAAGATTTTATTGAAATAATTATTTATTTTTGTAGTGTTGATAATTATTTGGGCAACTTTATTATATGAAAATGGTATCATAAATCAGTATCAGCTATCATCACTTTGCAACTCAAACCAAAATACTGCTTTATCCAGGAATCAAAATGTTGTAGCACCTTTATTTCTTATGCGGAGACCGGAGATAAAGGAAATACAAAATATCACATGCAATACACTTTGTCTGATAACATGTCACTACAGTATCATGATTTGTAATGTTATTTTCAGCAAATATTTTACGAATACAAATAAAGTAAAGAAAGAGAGCATATCATATTCATTTTTGGTGGTCATTGTCTTCATATCAGCACATTAAAGTGATTGTAAAGTCTCATTTTTTTAAAATAACAAACATGTTATACTTACCTGCTCGATGCAGTTGGTTTTGCACATGGCAGCCCAGATCCTCCTCTTCTTGGGTCCCTCTTCGTTGCTCCTGGCCCCTCCCTCCTATCGAGTGCCCCCACAGCAAGCACCTGAGCCGAGCTGCAGCTCTGTGTGTCTATTCAGACACGGAGCTGCTGTTGGGCCCCTCCCTCTCTTTCCTGATTGGCTAACTGACTTTGGTTGACAGCAGCGGGAGCCAATGGTGCCGTTGCTGCGTCTCAGCCAATCAGGAGAGTCCCGGACAGCCGAGGGACTCCTGGACATTGCTGGATAGAGATAGGCTCAGGTTAGTATTAGGGGGACTTGGGAGGCTGCTACACACAGACGGCTGCATTAGGATAAAAAAAAAACGTACTGTGCAGTGCATCATGATAACACCCCCGTAACCACACATTACCTAATACACTAAAACTGGCTATACAGAGTTCGAATCTACATGTGTTGGAGCTGGCTTGACTAAGGCTGACCATACACGATATGAATCTAAGAAGGAACTGGCCGAGATTCAAATCAATAATGGGCAGGCTGAAATGATCCCAGAATGCCTGTGTTCCTTCTATATAGGACCACAGGTCTCTGTGGTCATTTCACAAGCCCCAACCCCCCACAGTTAGAAAACAGTCCCCTAAGCTCACACCTAACCCTTTGATCACCACTGTAAACCCCTTCCCTGCCAATGTCATTATTACAGTAACAGTGCATATTTTTAGCACTGATTACTGTAGTTATGTCACTGGTCCCATCAAAAGTGTCAAAAATGTCATTTAGGGTTCCGATCTGTCCGCCGAAATGCCGCAGTCCCGCAAAAAAAATTGCAGATTGCCACCATTACTAGTAATAAACAAGCAAAAAATTGGGGGAGCAAACCCTGAACATGTATATCTAAAGCCGGTGCAGCTATGGACCAAGCAACATGTATATTAAAAAAGAATAGCGCAACCATGCAAAAGAAATGACTATTAAATGTGGAGACAATCCATAAATAAAAATGAGGGTTTAGTCCCACCATATGGCCATATCGTGCTCAAGCCCACCACTACGTCAAAGTACCCCATTATCAATGGGTCCTACACTACTATCCATAAAAAAGGGGTGAATCCAGCCTCTCCAACCCTTGGAGACAACACTCCTTGCTGGGAGAGATGTGCTAATGCACTGCAAAGGACTCCTCCTGTATCTACTTGATGGAGGACTCTGATAGAGTACAGGTGTGTGTGGGGGGTGGGGTGCTCAACCACAGAAGTCTGGTCAGACTGAATACATAATAAACAAGCAAAAAATTGGGGGAACAAACCCTGAACATGTATATCTAAAGCCGGTGCAGCTATGGACCAAGCAACATGTATATTAAAAAAGAATAGCGCAACCATGCAAAAGAAATGACTATTAAATATGGAGACAATCCATAAATAAAAATGAGGGTTAAGTCCCACCATATGGCCATATCGTGCTCAAGCCCACCGCTACATCAAAGTACCCCAAAGTAGTAATGAAAAAAAAAAATAAAAATGAGATAAATCTTTCCCCTAGTTTGTAGACGCGATAACTTTTTCGCAAACCAATCAAAATAAGCTTATTGTCTTTATTTTTACCAAAAATATGTAGCAGAATACAAATTGACCTAAAAGGATGATATTTTTTGATTTTTATATAGCAGAAAATGTGAAAAATATTGTTTTGATTTTTTTTCACAATTTTCGCTCTTTTTTTGTTTATAGCACAAAAAATAAAAATCGCACAGGTGATCAAATACCACCCAAAGAAAGCTCTGTTTGTGGGGAAATAAAAACATTGATTTTATTTCGGTACAGTGTCGCAATTTTCAGTTAAAGTAACGCAGTGCCAAATTGCAAAAAAATGGCCTGGTCGTTAAGTGGGTAACGCTTTCCGGTCCAGAACTGGTTAACAAAGAAACATCAGCGTGTGAAAAAAAACACAACGTACCAGATCTAAATGGGTCTGTCATTACAAAAGAATAACAAAACAATTACAATATAATAGCCTTATTACATCGTTTCAATGGGTCAGACAGTGCTTTAAGGCTTTCTGTCTTTATCACAGTGAAGATCATATTCAAATAACTTTACTTATTTCAGTAGGCCTTTGTTTATTTTTATATGAAATCGGCTGGTAACATAGAAGACTTTGAGTCATGTTTAGATCATTGGATGAAATAGGTTTCACAGATTAGCACTGAATACAGTCCGGATTTCCTGCTTCATAGGTCATTGCCTGAGCCGCAACTTCTTATTATCATGATAAACGCACCATGGCAGTAATAGGATTTTTAAGTGCTTGATTACATCTATAAATCATGTGTGTGCTGTGTTATGTTCCAGGGGCCTGGCAGATTTTGGAGCTAAACTACATTGGCGATTTTAATATTGTGCTACTGAGTGATTTAACCTCTTATGGACCATCTTATTTGCTAGTATGTCTGTGAAGGTTCTCATTTCTCCAGGTCATTGTATCGCTAGTAGTAGTTAGTCACATTTAACTGGACTTGTTCTGTAATGTTGAAGACATCTCGTAGCTTATCCAAGCCACTTCTTCAGTTATCTGGCTTAGATAAATTAGAAAGTCTTGTCATTATTATAGAACAAGTCCAGTTGACTGTGACTACCTAGTCCAAGTTCTGTTGCAGTACTTTAATTTCAATAAGCTGTAAATTATGTGATTTTCAACACGAAAGAAAATGCTTGGAAGCATAAAATTTAAGTTGTCCATGTGGTCTAGCCCTTAACCACTTAAGCCCCGGAGGATTTGGCTGCTCAAAGACCAGGGCCTATCTTGCGATTCGGCACTGCGTGACTTTAACGGACAATTGCGCGGTCGTGCGACGCTGTACCCAAATGAAATTGACGTCCTTTTTTTCACAAATTCTCAAAAAAAAGGTAAAAATCAAAATTTCCTAACATTTTAGGCCAATTTGTTTTCTGGTACATGTTTTTGGTAAAAAAAATCGCAATAAGGGGATTTTGATTGGTTTGCGCAAAAGTCATTGCGTTTACTAACTACGGGAATGATTTATGTCATTTTTATTGTTTTTTTTTTTAACTAATAATGGCGGCGATCTGCGATTTTTTTTGCGGGACTGCGACATTGCGGCGGACAGATCGGACCCCTGACTGACATTTTTGACACTTTTGGGGGTACCAGTAACATTACTACAGTAATCAGTGCTATAAATATGCACTGTTACTGTAAAAATGACACTGGCAGGGAAGGGGTTAACTTTATTAGAGATCCAGGGGTTAAGTGTGTCCCTAGGGGCGTGCTTCTAACTGTCAAGGGGCATGGCTTTTCATGTAACCACAAAGACATACGATCCTACATAGCAGGATCGTATAGTCTCTGCAGTTACACAGGGGAGAATGACAGGTGGCTTTGTTTACATCAGCCGCCTGCCTTTCTCCCTCTCCAGCGGGAGATCGCGAGTGACCGGAGAACATCAGAGCCGCCGGTCACTCGCGCGGGGATGTCAGCGAACGAGCGGGAGCACGCCTCCGGTGGTGCGCGCTCGCCCCCTATTGGCTCGTGGGCGAGTGACGTACCGGTACGTCACTTTGCCCAGGAGGGGATTACCGCCGCAGTATATGTACTTGTGGCAGTCGGCAAGTGGTTAAAGTCAAACTAGATGCAAAAGGATGAAATAAACTGTTGAAATACATAGAGGTTGACAAACACGAGGGTGCAAAATCAGGTGCAGCTCTGCATAGTAGCCAATCAGCTTCTAAATGCAGCTTCTTCAATTAAAGTGTTACTAAACCCAGGACCCTGCATTCACTATATCTGGTCTCCCACTGTACACAGAATATGGAAATGCAATAGTAAATATAAACTGCTAAATACCTTTTCTCATCAGCAGTGTATAGCAGTCTTGTAACTTGAAACAGTGTCTGGTTAAAGCTTGTAGGAGGAGTTTTCATTCTCTCATGATTGTCCTATGAGAATGCAGGACCCTTGACCCTCTGTCTGGACAGTGCTGATTGGCCCTGTGCTGATCACATGCACTCTCCAAAGTAAAAAAAAAAAAAAAAAACACTCTCTAGCAATACACACCAAACTGAGCATGTGCAGTTTGCCCCCGAGGCTCTATTCTATCAGAAGATGGTTTTGGGCACTTCAGAAGAAGGGGAGGATCAGAGAAGACTGGATCAAACAGCCTTTTTACAAAATGCAGAGGATTACCTCTTAGATTCCACAGTGAGTATATTAAGCATGCTTTACTGCAAATACACATTGATTTAAATATTGTGGGTTTAGTAACACTTTAAGCTTTAACAAAAAACCTGATTTGGTTTTTGTGCAAAGCTGCACCAAATTTTGCACTTTCCAGTTTCATTAAATCAACCCCATAAACTTATACATAAAGTGCTTTACCTGCCAAGGGATTTGTAATGCTGTTCAGGTAGTTTTTGTGATCCACACAGTGTAGTCAAGTCCATGACCTCATTTTTCTCTACTGCAGTTAAAGTAGAACTAAAGTTTCAATTTAAAAGACGATCAGGCAGGCTTTTTATTGCAGAAGAACCTTGCAATGTTTCTTCTACAATAAAATAAACCTACCTGCTTGTGGTCTTCTTTAGAATGTACACTGAGCTGTGCAAGCTGTGTGCCTGGATAATACACCCGTGTGCATGCACAGGAGTGACGTCATCCCGCACCGGCCTATAAAGATGGCCGCAGACTGGCACCCGGAAGAAGCAGTGCAGCTTGACCACCAACCAAGCCTGTGATTGGGCGGTGGGGGGGGGGGGGGGGCAGCACTTGACTGATAAAGTCAACATTCAAGGCATGTAAATACAGTAGATGCTGTTAGTGCTGTACAAAGCAAGAGAGTTCTGAATGGTTCAGAGCTCTACCCATACCTCTAGTGTGAGTGCTGCTGTAGGTAAAAAAAAAAACAGGAGGCAATATCAGAATTTAGAGGATAATTTTTAATAATAAAAAAATACATATGGTACAAATTCACAATGTAGATAACCCCTAAAAACAATAATTAATTCCAAATACTCAGAAATAAATGGTATTAAAGCAACCTGGGCTTCCATAACACCTCAGCAGTGCCACAGGCTGATCGCCTCCATGCCATGCCGCATTGATGCAGTAATTCATGCAACACGAGCCCCGACCATGTATTGAGCGCATACTATACTGTACATGGACATACATTTCAGTAAGCCAACATTTCTGTATTAAAAATCCTTTTTTTTATTGGTTTTATGGATTATTCTAATTTTCTGTGATACTGAATGTTGGGTTTTCACTATCTGTAGGTCGAAATCATCCAAATTAAAGAAATGCTTGAAATATATCACTCCGTGTGTAATGCATCTATATCTATAATCTGTAATGCATCTATATAAATTATAGGAGTTTCACTTTTTGAATTGAACTACTGAAATAAATTAACTTTTTGATGATATTCTAATTTTCTAAGATGCACCTGTATGTGTACACCATTAAAAGCCTGTAGAGAATAAGTCTCTGTTCAAATACATGTCACATTAAAAGAATTTCACTTGACCACGTTGATTTCTGTGGTCAACATGACATGTAGTATATACATGCATATTAATACAAAATGTAAAAAATGTCTGCTCAACCTACATATCCTGTTGAGACATCCCCAGTGAATAGTAACACTACTATTGTTTTCTCAAAGTCTTGTCTGCGTACGTGAGATTGTGTCTCAAGTCTTTCTAGATACTCCAGCTTGAGCAGTTATGACTCACATTGTTGAGACCTTCTCTGTTGTCCATCTGTTGACACTTATGTCAGATGTCAAAACCATACGTGCACATACAAGCAGACCCACAGATGTACAGACTCATCTATGTCACAGGTATCTCCCCGCTCTGGAATGTTTCCATCAGAGCTGTCCCTAAGCCAGGTGTACAAACCTCTCTGCTAAGGTGGAGTCCGGCTCCAAATCAGAAGCTTAATGGAAGTCTTCATTGCAACTGTCTGGAGATATGGAAAGAGAAGCTGTTAGGAAGCAAAATACCTCTGCCATACACATTAAGAATAACTTGATTCTCCCATCCACTCTAAAGTGGGGTACACACTATAAGAAAATCGAGCGAAAGGTTGTCCGATTTTCCTTGTTGTTTCACAGCAAATCGGAACCGATGAACGAAAATTCTTAAGAAAATTTGTACGAAAATTCTCGTACAACAAAGGCTTATTTTGTTGTTTATTGTCTCAGGTAATGCACAGTCTTTCTTTTCTGATTTTTCTTGTACAAAAATCATACAAAAACGGTACACATTAAACATAAATTGCTCGTTTTTCGGGTACGAGAACAATTTTGGAGTTTATCCCATCGAGAATTTTCGTACGAAAATTCTGAATCTTCTGTAGAAAGTTGTGTACACACTATACGAAAATCGTACGAAAATTCTTTGGACGAAAATGTTCGCCCGATTTTCTTATAGTGTGTACCAGCCTTTAGGCTGGGTTCATTCTGGGGCGGCTTCAAAGTCGCCCAACTCTGAAGTCGCACCATTCAGCACGACTTCAGTGGGGCTTGCAAACTACTTCTTTAATAGAAGTCAATGCAAGTCGCCCCCAAAGTAATGCTGGAACCTTTTCCTAAGTCGGAGCGACTTGAGTTGCTCCGACTTAGAATGGTTCCATTGCAGTAAATGGAGCGCGATTTGTCAGTCGCCTGACAAGTTGCCCCAGTGTGAACCGGGACCAAACATTATGAATAGAATAATGCCCCCTGCCAGCAATTGTATTCTATACAGCCAGCCCAGCACCTGCAGTTGAAAGAATACCCAAACAGTGATTTCATTTAATTGGATGCAGTTGCTTTTCCAGTGAGAATTTTACACCCAGCAACTTTGGCAAAAGTCAATTGAAAAGACAGCTTTTTTTTTTTTTTTTTTTTAGCTGGGTGGTGCCAACCGGGCCACCCCCAGAATGAATTTCAGCCAATTCAGCAGGAATCAGTCAAAATTCAATCCGTGCATGGCCAGATTATAAATGCAAGCTGACACTTTCTGAATCAAGGGTTACATAAAGATTCTGGGACATTAAAGCTTTGAAGCTAAGCTACTGCTGCTTACAGTTACCCTAGTTCAGCCTTTCTTATCCTTTTTAACGGTGAGGAACCCTTGAAATAGCTTTCTGGTCCCAGGGGACCCCAGATAATAACTATTATATCTACAACTCAGGAAACATTAATGTGATGTTCACTGGGAAGAATGTTCCTTATATTGGTGGTCTGTGGGAAGAATGTTCTTTACATTGGTGGTTAGTAGGATGAATGCTCCTTACATTGGTGGTCAGCAGAAAGAATGCTCCCTACATTGGTGGTCTGTGGGTAGAATGTTCCTGACATTGGTAGCCAGGGGGAAGAATGATCCTTACATTGGTAGTCAGTGTGAAGAATGTCCCTTACATTGGTGGTCAGTGGGAAGAATGCTCCTTACATTGGTGGTCAGTGGGATGAATGCTCCTTACATTGTTGGTCTGTGGGAAGAATGCTCCTTACATTGGTGATCTGTGGGAAGAATGCTTCTTACATTGGTAGTCAGTGGTAAGAATTCTCCTTACATTGGTGGTCTGTGGGATGAATGCTCCTTACATTGGTGGTCTGTGGGAAGAATGCTCCTTACATTGGTGGTTTGTGGGAAGAATGCTCCTTACATTGGTGATCTGTGGGAAGAATGCTCCTTACATTGGTAGTCAGTGGGAAGAATTGTCCTTACATTGGTGGTCTGTGGGAAGAATGCTCCTTACATTGGTGATCTGTGGGAAGAATGCTCCTTACATTGGTGATCTGTGGGAAGAATGCTCCTTACATTGGTGATCTGTGGAAAGAATGCTCCTTACATTGGTGGTCTGTGGGAAGAATGCTCCTTACATTGGTGATCTGTGGGAAGAATGCTCCTTACATTGGTGGTCTGTGGGAAGAATGCTCCTTACATTGGTGATCTGTGGGAAGAATGCTCCTTACATTGGTGGTCTGTGGGAAGAATGCTCCTTACATTGGTGATCTGTGGGAAGAATTCTCCTTACATTGGTGATCTGTGGGAAGAATGCTCCTTACATTGGTGATCTGTGGGAAGAATGCTCCTTACATTGGTAGTCAGTGGGAAGAATTCTCCTTACATTGGTGGTCTGTGGGAAGAATGCTCCTTACATTGGTGGTCTGTGGGAAGAATGCTCCTTACATTGGTGGTCTGTGGGAAGAATGCTCCTTACATTGGTGGTCAGTGGGAAGAATGCCCCTTACATTGGTGATCAGTGGGAGGAATGCTCCTTACATTGGAGGTCATGGAAAGGGTATATAGGGGTCTCCAAACTTTCTAAACAAAGGGCCAGTTTACTGTCCTTCAGAATTTAGGGGGGCCAGACTGTGGCTAGTGGTAGTAGAAAATGCCCAGGTGTCAGCGGGAGTAAACAATGCCCCATCATTAGTTTTAGTGGGAGAAATAATGCTCTGTTGTTGGTATATGTGAGAATAATAGTGTGCCATTGTTAATATCAGTGGAGGGACTAGAGCCCCTTTGTTGGTATCAGTTGGAGGAATGGTGGGAATAGTAGCCCATTATTGCTGTCTGCAGGAGAAATAGTGCCCCACCACTGGTGTCAGTTGGAGGAATGGTGCCCCATAATTGGTGTAAGTGAATGTAATAAGAGCCAGATAAAGGCAAGCAAAGGGTCACATCCGGCCCCTGGGCCGCAGTTTGGAGACCACTGGTATATAGCATGCAGTCCCTCTCCTACTACTGAAAAAATTGCAGTTTTATTCTACTCAGTAAAGCATCATACCTCCCAACCTTTTGAGATGGGAACCAGGGACGCTTATTACAAAAAGTATTAAGGACTGGGACACACCCCCTGTCACGCCTTATTAAAGGATAATTATACAAAAAAAAATTATTTATATTGGCTTTTGGAATGTACAAATGCAGCAATTTAGAAATTGGATGAAAGGTTTAGCGCCGGTTCACACTACCGCGATGCTACTTCCCGGGGCGACCTCCGAGATCGCGGTGCGAGCAGCGCTCCACGACCTCGGAGCGGCCGCCACGGACTTCATAACATTGAAGTCTATGGCGGTCGCCTCCTGGTCGCCCCAAAGAAGCTCCGGACCCTTTTTCTAGGTCGGAGCGACTTGTGTCGCTCCTATTAGAACGGGTCCACAGCTTCCCTATGGGAGGCGACCTGTGAGGCGACCAGGTCGCCTCACAGGTCGCCCTAGTGTGAACCGAGGCTTAGCACTGGGAAACACTTTTTTAAAGATAAATAGTGCATTTTATCTTTAGATTTATAAATAGTGCATTAATACAACTATACAGATCAGACCAAAATGAGAGACAAATGAGGAAGAAATAATGACAGAGGGACTTTGTTCCAAATTAGGGACAGTCCCTCAAAATCAGGAACAGTTGGGAGCTATGAATAAAATGTATCACCTACCTATATACTGTACATAGTACATTTCCATGATCTCAGTGCTGTTTGAGTGTAGCTTTGTAATGTACAGTGCATTGTGTTTATATATTAACCTACGTAGATGGTCTACTTTTAGGAATTTTTTTTTCTCTCTGCCTCATGTTAATGAAGGTACATTGTTCTTCACAGGCATTGACTAATCAGTGACAGTCTACACAACCACCCATTGTTGACTAGCCATAAAAGTGAAATGCATTGACAGTAATTGAGAAAAGGTTCTGAAAGAATGTCCACTTTGTGTGATCACCGCAGGTAATCGCTAGCTGTGCTGACAGTCACAAATAGCTGCAGCTACCGGCGACCTGTCATTATAGAGAACGGGCTCGTCGGCCGCAACTAGCCACATACGGCAGCAGCAGGAATCAGCATATTCCTGCCACTGCCATTCTCACCAGGCCAAATCACCCATGAGAATGTAGTCTGAAGGTTCTTCCAGTGTTTTCCAGTTTAGTGGTGTAGAGTTCACCATTGGTCTAAAACAAACTGAACAATCACTTTAATTATCCAATCATGTGAAAAGCATCTGCCTATGATTGGATATTTAAAGTGGATGTAAACCCTCACATATACCCAGTGAAGTGAACAGCCTCAGATGATACATAGAGATGAGACAAATCTCCCTACCTAAGTTTTATTTGTATGTCTGCTGTCTTCATCTTTCTACACTGTTTAGAAAGTCAACATCGTGTTAGAATTTTTTCTTCTTGTTCCAGCACTGTGTGTGGAGTGTGGGTGTGGGTGTGGAGTATTGGCATACACTGTAGGACAGCTGATTGGAGGAAAGTCACCCCCCCCTCCACATATGCAGAGGAAGGAAGAAACATTCAGAGCTGTGCTGTGAATAGAACAGCTCTCTGCTAATCTATCTCTATGCACGCACTTCAACATAAATTTCCAGCTGCTTTTATCTCCTGTGTCGGAAAACTTGTCAGAAGTTAATTTGCAGATAACAGAGAAATGGAGCAGCAGAAAGACATGGGACTTTGGAGAGAGAGAGATAAGTAAACAGATATATGTGCCCAGGTCAAATTTCATGAATAGGGTTTACATCCACTTTGAAGTGAACAGGAACTTGCTTCAATATGATTCATAAATTAAAGTGAAATTTTACACAATTTTTAGAGTGAAGATTCTCAAACGTTTATTATATCAGCCTCTCTGTCTCATCAGATCTACATTCTACATAATGTGTGACCAGTTTTAGTATTTTATACAGTTCTGCCTATTAAACTTTTTGTTGTAATAAGTAAAATGCACATTAGAATAATGTGTACAGTTCATCCAACTTGCTTGCATAAGAAGCTTTTACCAGTTTCCTGTATGGATCTTTATTGAATAAAGGCCATTTTCTAAAGTGCAGTAACCCACAGGAACCAATCAAAACTATCTTTCATTATTCTGATTGCTGTGAACTGATGAACACTTACACTTATTGATTTGTGTTATCACACAGCACAGCTATTTGCACTCACTTATTAAAGGAGTTTTCTACTTTCAGGTCCCATTCACAGCTGAGCAATCTGGAATTGCAGACAGCGGGAAACATGCTTTCCCACTATGCCAAATGTGAACTGGGCCTCAATGAGAACACAGCAAAACTCATTGGGGGTCTCCTCTGATCAGCTCCTATAGATCACTTTTGAGCAGTCTGAGGACCCTGACTAATGCTGGCCATAAACGGTTAGAAAATCGTTCGACTTTCAAAGCGCTAGTGGGCTGATCTCGATTATCGAATTGTACATTTTTATGCAAAAAACAAACCTTCATGTCGGATTTTTTTAGTCTGAACGATTGTTTGTTGAAACATTAGTAGTGGAATCGATCGAAAAGAGTTTGAGAAATCAACATGGCATGCCTGTGTTAAAATGTAACCCCCAGATCCTGTAAATGATCAATGAAAAATCTATCGTTTCTGTTGTTGTCAATCCATAACATGTTGATAATTGGGCGACATCCATTGATACAATGATGGCGTTATCGCATGCATGTTTCACAGATTTTTAAATTCTGACCGTTTTTGTCAAACGTTTTTCTATCCACATATGGCCAATATTACCTAGGTTTTTTTGGGGTTCAGACACCTGCTCAAACTACTTATAGGTGCTCCAATAGCTAGCATACAGTGGCGTCGGCAGGGGGGGGCTGACAGGGGCTATAGCCCCGAGTGTCCCTTTGAAAAGCCCCGAGTCTCCTCTTCAAGTTAGAAAACTGTTAGCCCCGAGCCTCCTCCACCCCCTCACCTGGCTGGCTGACTGCCGCTGTGTACTCCTTCGCTGCCTTCGGTCGTTCTTCCTTCCTTTTCGCCTGCAAGCCGTGGAGCCGCTGACACACTGGTTGCTAGCCTGCCGCTTAGCATCTAGCAACCAGTGACGTCAGTACAGGAGCGTCAGGTCAGGTCACGTGACAGCAGCAGCAGAGCGCGCGGCGGCCCCGAGAATTCCGCCTCCGCGCCATGAACTGACTCCACCCACCGGCCACCTCCCTCTTCTGGCACTGGTGCCGTTTCCAGTCAGAGAGGAAGAAGAGAGGACATGTGGTGACCACCAGCCAGGACCAGGTAGGCGGCAGGGCGGGCAGGCGAAAGCTTGCCAGAAGCCGGCGATCGTTGGGGAAGAGAAGAGGATTGTTTTGTGAGGGACCAGGTGATGGCTTAGCGTAGAAATTATAGTAGGAGACCCAGTAACATACATGTGCATTAATTTACCACTGTTGGAACTTGGCAGGACTTTCTTTAATGGCTGGTGTGTGTGTCACTGGGACAGGAAGATGGGAGAAATCTCTGTAAAGGACGCACAGGGAGCAAAGAAAGCTTGCCAAAGGTTCTATGCTTCTTTACTTGAGTAGAAAAAAAAATGTTACTAGTAGTACTTAACAGCTGAGCTCATACAGAACTGGGCCTGGTTGAAATATATATATTGAATATTTCAACCAGGCCCAGTTCTGTATGAGCTTAGCTGTTAAGTACTACTAGTAACATTTTTTTTCTACTCAAGTAAAGAAGCATAGAACCTTTGGCAAGCTTTCTTTGCTCCCCGTGCGTCCTTTACAGAGATTTCTCCCATCTTCCTGTCCCAGTGACACACACACCAGCCATTAAAGAAAGTCCTGCCAAGTTCCAACCAAAATACTGTCAGCAATACAAACCTAAAATTAAAAGAAAATGTTTGGCTGCTGAAACTCCACAGTGCCGGTTCACACTTGTGCGATGCGGGAAGGCTGCGAATATGCAGTGTGTTCCCGCATCGCATTCGCACATCTGGCAGTTCACACTGCCATATGCGATATGCAGGGGGTGTCAATTAAAAGTTAACGACACCCCCAGTTGCGATCGCATATCGCAGTGCGTTCTGGAAGTTCGCACAGAATCGGATCGCACAAGTGTGAACCACTGTGCGATCCGATTCTGAGGCGGCTCAAAAAATGCCTCATGTGCGTGTTTGCTGCGGATGCGCTGCGAATTCAGCCATACAAAGTGTATGGCTGAACTCGCATCCGCACAGGAGATCGCATGTAATGAAGGAGCAGTGCGCTCCGAATTACATGCGATGAGCGCATCCGCAGAAGTGTGAACCGGCACTTAATATTGCCTATATATATATATATTATTTATATTTTCCATCTCCTGTCTGTACCCTATCTTCTACTTGACTACAAATACCGTCTGGCAGCGCACAGGCCTCTCTTTTCTGCTTTTATACTTGCATGTTAGGCCCCTTTCACACGGTCCGAATTCCGTTGTGGACCGTGCTCTGCTCAGCGGGGATCGATCCGCCGATCCCCGCTGAGCCGGCGGATGACAGCTCCGTCTCGGCACTGTGTGCGGAGAGGGAGGTGTCAGAGCCCCGCTGCTCTCTATGGGGAATCGGATGACAGCGGACCACTCTCATCCGATCCCCAGGACGGATGGAAAATAGGGTTTCCATCCGTCTGGATTTCACGGACAGGATCGGATGCGGATGGCAGCTGGTGTCAGCGGACATGTCACCGCTGACATCCGCTGCTCCATAGGGCTGAATGGGGCATCCGATCAGATCCACCTAAAAAACTGACAGCAACACCCACCAGCACTACCCACCAGCAGTAATCACCAGCAGTACCCGCCAGCACTACCTGCCAGCAGTAACCCCCAGCACTACCCACCAGCGGTAATCACCAGCAGTAACCGCCAGCACTACCCACCAGCTTTAGCCATCAGCGGTAACCACCAGCATTACCTGCTAGCATTACCCGCCAGCACTAACTACCAGCACTACCCACCAGCATTACTCACCAGCAGTACCCGAAAGCATTACCCACCAGCAGTAACCACCAGCAGTAACTACCAGCACTACCCACCAGCATTACTCACCAGTAGTACCCGAAAGCTTTACCCACCAGCTTTACCCACCAGCAGTAACCACCAGCACTACCTGCCAGCAGTAACCGCCAGCACTATCCACCAGCGGTAACCGCCAGCATTACCCGCCAGCACTAACTGCCAGCACTACCCACCAGCATTACTCACCAGCAGTACCCGAAAGCATTACCCACCAGCAGTAACCACCAGCAGTAACCACCAGCAGTAACTGCCAGCACTACCTGCCAGCAGTAACCCCCAGCACTACCCACCAGCGGTAACCACCAGCAGTACCCGCCAGCACTCCATGTCTGACCCTCTCTTCTCCTCCTCTCTCCTCTTCTCCTCTCCATGTCTGACCATCTCCTCTCTTCTCCTCTCCATGTCTGACCCTCTCCTCTCTTCTTCTCTCCATGTCTGACCCTCTCCTCTCTTCTCCTCTCCTCCATGTCTGACCCTCTCCTCTATTTCTGACCCTCTCCTCTCCATGTCTGACCCTCTCCTCTCCATGTCTGACCCTCTCCTCTCCAATTCTGACCCTCTCCATGTCTGACCCTCTCCTCTCTTCTCCTCTCCTCTCCATGTCTGACCCTCTCCTCTCTTCTCTTCTCCTCTCCATGTCTGACCCTCTCCTCTCTTCTCTTCTCCTCTCCATGTCTGACCCTCTCCTCCATGTCTGACCCTCTCCTCTCCATGTCTGACCCTCTTTCTCCTCCTCTCCTCTCCATGTCTGACCCTCTCCTCTCCATGGCTGACCCTCTCCTCTCTTCTCCTCTCCTCTTCATGTCTGACCCTCTCCTCTTCATGTCTGACCCTCTCCTCTTCATGTCTGACCCTCTCCTCTCCATGTCTGACCCTCTCCTCTCCATGTCTGACCCTCTCCTCTCATCTCCATGTCTGACCTTTTCCTCTCATCTCCATGTCTGACCCTTTCCCCTCATGTCTGACCCTCTCCTCTCTTCTCCTCTCCATGTCTGACCCTCTCCTCTCTTCTCCTCTCCATGTCTGACCCTCTCTTCTCCTCTCTTTTTTCCTCTCCATGTCTGACCCTCTCTTCTCCTCTCCATGTCTGACCCTCTCTTCTCCTCTCCATGTCTGACCCTCTCTTCTCCTCTCCATGTCTGACCCTCTCATCTCCTCTCCATGTCTGACCCTCTCCTCTCCATGTCTGATCCTCTCCTCTCTTCTCCTCTCCTCTCCATGTCTGACCCTCGCCTCTCCATGTCTGAGCCTCTCCTCTCTTCTCCTCTCCATGTCTGACCCTCTCCTCCTCTCCTCTCCATGTCTGACCCTCTCCTCTCTTCTCCTCTCCTCCATGTCTGACCCTCTCCTCTCCATGTCTGACCCTCTCCTCTCCATGTCTGACCCTCTCCTCTCCAATTCTGACCCTCTCCATGTCTGACCCTCTCCTCTCCATGTCTGACCCTCTCCTCTCCATGTCTGACCCTCTCCTCTCCAATTCTGACCCTCTCCATGTCTGACCCTCTCCTCTCCTTGTCTGACCCTCTCCTCTCCTTGTCTGACCCTCTTTTCTCCATGTCTGACCCTCTCCTCTCTTCTCCTCTCCTCCATGTCTGACCCTCTCCCCTCCATGTCTGACCCTCTCCCCTCCATGTCTGACCCTCTCCTCTCCATGTCTGACCCTCTCCTCTCCATGTCTGACCCTCTCCTCTCCATGTCTGACCCTCTCCTCTCCTTGTCTGACCCTCTCCTCTCCTTGTCTGACCCTCTCCTCTCCTTGTCTGACCCTCTCCTCTCCATGTCTGACCCTCTCCTCTCTTCTCCATGTCTGACCCTCTCCTCTCTTCTCCATGTCTGACCCTCTCCTCTCCATGTCTGACCCTCTCCTCTCTTCTCCTCTCCATGTCTGATCCTCTCCTCTCCATGTCTGATCCTCTCCTCTCCATGTCTGACCCTCTCCTCTCCATGTCTGACCCTCTCCTCTCCATGTCTGACCCTCTCCTCTCCATGTCTGACCCTCTCCTCTACATGTCTGACCCTCTCCTCTCCTCTCCATGTCTGATCCTCTCCTCTCCTCTCCATGTCTGACCCTCTCCTCTCCATGTCTGACCCTCTCCTCTCCTCTCCTCTCCATGTCTGACCCTCTCCTCTCCATGTCTGACCCTCTCATCTCCTCTCCATGTCTGACTCTCTCTCTCCTCTCTTCTCCTCTCCATGTCTGACCCTCTCTTCTCCGCTCCATGTCTGACCTCCTCTCCTCTCTTCTCCTCTCCATGTCTGACCCTCTCTTCTCCTCTCCATGTCTGACCCTCTCTTCTCTTCTCTTCTCTCTCTTCTCCTCTCCTCCATGTCTGACCCTCTCTTCTCCTCTCCATGTCTGACCCTCTCTCTCTCTTCTCTTCTCTTCTCTTCTCTTCTCTTCTCTTCTCTTCTCTTCTCTTCTCTCTTCTCTTCTCTTCTCTTCTCTTCTCTTCTCTTCTCTTTCTCTTCTCTTCTTCTCTTCTCTTCTCTTCTCTTCTCTTCTCTTCTCTTCTCTTTCTCTTCTCTTCTCTCTCTTCTCTCTCCTCTCCTCTCCATGTCTGACCCTCTCCTCCATGTTTGACCCTCTCCTCTTCATGTCTGACCCTCTCCTCTTCATGTCTGACCCTTTCCTCTTCATGTCTGACCTCTCCTCTCTTCTCCTCTCCTCCATGTCTGACCCTCTCCTCTCCATGTCTGACCCTCTCCTCTCCATGTCTGACCCTCTCCTCCCCATGTCTGACCCTCTCCTCTCCATGTCTGACCCTCTCCTCTCCATGTCTGACCCTCTCCTCTCTAATTCTGACCCTCTCCATGTCTGACCCTCTCTCTCCATGTCTGACCCTCTCCTCTCCATGTCTGACCCTCTCCTCTCCTGTCTGACCCTCTCCTCTCCTTGTCTGACCCTCTCCTCTCCTTGTCTTGACCCTCTCCTCTCCATGTCTGACCTCTCCTCTCTTCTCCTCTCCTCCATGTCTGACCCTCTCCTCTCCATGTCTGACCCTTCTCCTCTCCATGTCTGACCTTCTCCTCTCCATGGTCTGACCCTCTCCTCTCCATGTCTGACCCTCTCCTCTCCATGTCTGACCTCTCCTCTCCATGTCTGACCCTCTCCTCTCCATGTCTGACCCTCTCCTCTCCTTGTCTGACCCTCCTCCTCCCTTGTCTGACCCCTCTCCTCTCCATGTCTGACCCTCTCCCTCTCATCTCTCTTCCTCCATGTCTGACCCTCTCCTCTCTTCTCCATGTCTGACCCTCTCCTCTCTTCTCCATGTCTGACCCTCTCCTCTCTTCTCCATGTCTGACCCTCTCCTCTCCATGTCTGACCCTCTCCTCCATGTCTGACCCTTCTCTTCTTATCCTCTCCCATGTCTGATCTCTCCTCTCCATGTCTGATCCTCTTCTCTCCATGTCTGACCCTCTCCTCTACATGTCTTGACCCTCTCCTCTCCATGGTCTGATCCTCTCCTCTCCATGTCTGATCCTCTCCTCTCCCTCTCCCATGTCTGACCCTCTCCTCTCCATGTCTGACCTCTCCTCTCCTCTCCTCTCCATGTCCTGACCCTCTCCTCTCTTCTCCTCTCCATGTCTGACCCTCTCTTCTCCGCTCCATGTCTGACCTCCTCTCCTCTCTTCTCCTCTCCATGTCTGACCCTCTCTTCTCCTCTCCATGTCTGACCCTCTCTTCTCTTCTCTTCTCCTCTCCTCCATGTTCTGACCCTCTCTTCTCCTCTCCATGTCTGACCCTCTCTTCTCCTCTCTTCTCCTCTCCTCCATGTCTGACCCTTTCCTCTCCATGTCTGACCCTCTCCTCTCCATGTCTGACCCTCTCCTCTCCATGTCTGACCCTCTCCTCTCCATGTCTGACCCTCTCCTCTCCTTGTCTGACCCCTCTCTTCTCCATGTCTGACCCTCTCCTCTCTTCTCCTCTCCTCCATGTCTGACCCTCTCCTCTCCATGTCTGACCTTCTCCTCTCCATGTCTGACCCTCTCCTCTCCATGTCTGACCCTCTCCTTGTCTGACCCTCTCCTCTCCTTGTCTGACCCTCTCCTCTCCTTGTCTGACCCTCTCCTCTCCATGTCTCACCCTCTCTCTCCTCTCCTCTCCTCTCCTCTCCTCTCCTCTCCTCTCTCTCCTCTCCATGTCTGACCATCTCCTCTCCATGTCTGACCCTCTCCTCTCTTCTCCATGTCTGACCCTCTCCTCTCTTCTCCATGTCTGACCCTCTCCTCTCTTCTCCATGTCTGACCCTCTCCTCTCATCTCCATGTCTGACCCTCTCCTCCATGTCTGACCCTCTCCTCTCTTCTCCTCTCTATGTTCTGATCTCTCCTCTCCATGTCTGACCCTCTCCTCTACATGTCTGACCCTCTCCTCTCCATGTCTGATCCTCTCCTCTCCATGTCTGATCCTCTCCTCTCCTCTCCATGTCTGACCTCTCTCCTCTCCTCTCCATGTCTTACCCTCTCCTCTCCTCTCCATGTCTGAACCCTCTCCTCTCCTCTCTTCTCCTCTCCATGTCTGACCCTCTCTTCTCCGCTCCATGTCTGACCTCCTCTCCTCTCTTCTCCTCTCCATGTCTGACCCTCTCTTCTCCTCTCCATGTCTGACCCTCTCTTCTCCTCTCCAATGTCTGACCCTCTCTCTCCTCTCTTCTCCTCTCCTCCATGTCTGACCCTCTCTTCTCTTCTCCTCTCCTCCATGTCTGACCCTCTTCTCCTCTCCACGTCTGACCCTCTCTTCTCCTCTCTTCTCCTCTCCATGTCTGACCCTCTCTTCTCTCCTCTCTTCTCCTCTCCATGTCTGACCTTCTCCTCTCCATGTCTGACCCTCTCCATCCCACCCCATGTCTGACCCCCTGTACTCCTCTCCATACCACCCCTTGACTGACCCTTGACTGAGGGGGGCATTGGGTGGAGCTTGGGCGGTACTTTTAAATGTGGGAGGAGCTTGGGCGGGACTTCCTTTAAAATGTGGGAGGGGTTATCAAATTTACCTTCGGGCTGAAGCCCCTGGTCTTTTTCCCGCCTAGCAACGCCCCTGCTAGCATATGATGGTAACCCAAGAATTAGCACATAAGCCTTCTTTTATTGGGTTTTCCTTCTTTTTAATAAAATGTTAAATTTGTAAAATAATCCCTTTAGATTTAAAGTGGTATTAAGGCTTTGTTTTTGTTTTTTTTTTAATACCAACAAACATATTGTTCTTACCTGCTCTGTGCGGTGGTTTTACACAGGGCATCTCCGATCCTCTTCTTTAAGGCTCCCCCGCCAGTGTTTCTGGCTCCCCCTGAGCAGTGCCCCCCAGAGAAAGCCACTTGCCCTGGGGGCTTTGCTGCATGCTCCCTCCTGAGTTGCTGCTCTGTATCCATAAGACACATAGTACAGTGGCTATGCCCTGCCCCCTCTCTCCTCATTGTCTCCCTGGCTGTGATTGACAGAAGTGGGAGCCATCGCTGAATGGGAGGGAGCTCAGCTCTCTCCTCATTGGCTCAGACAACAGTGGGGGAGAGAGTGAGGGAGAGAGTGGGGGAAGGGGGCCGGGCCAAGTCACATTCTGTGTGTGAATGGACAATGTCCATTCATAGGATCATGGCTTGGGAGTGAGCCTGCTCGAGTGCCCCCCATAGCAAGAGGTTCAAAACCATTGCACAGAACAGGTAAGTATAACATGCTTGGTATTTTAAGAAAAATTACAACATTTAGAATCACTTTAATTATAATATTCAATAGGAAGAATATAATTAATATATTACCTTATAAAAGTAGTGGTGGAAACATCACTGTGCTGTAAACAGTGTGAGGAGCTATGGAAAGAGCCTGGAAGACCCACCCACTAAAGGTTGCCTGCAGAAAATGACAGCAGGGGGCGGAGACAAGACCAGTCACCCTGCACAAGGACAAAGCAGTGACCAGTCTTTATTACAGAAAGCTCCTGCATAAAGGCAAAGTACCAAGCTGGATTACTGCTCACATTTTGAATAAGCACACAAAGCACACCAAGTTTTCCTTATTACTGGAGTTCAACTTTAAACAAGAATATAAAGTTTGCAGAACTGTTTTAATAAGACTACAGATATTGGGCTGCATAATACATACCTCCCAACTTTTTGAAATGGGAATGAGGGACGCCTATTAGAAAATGATGTAGACATAGGACACACCCCCTGCCACACCCCCTTAAAGAAGAAGTATACAAAAAATAATTAGTTAGCCCCACAAGTGCTTTTTTTTTTGCCACTACTATTCCTTTATTTTGGCTTTGAAATTTGCAAATGCAGCAATTTAGAAATTGGGTTTAGCACAGGGAAACACTTTTTGAAAAATAAAAAGTGCATTTTATACACAACTATATAGATCAGAGGGACAAATGAGGAGGAAAGAGGGACAAAGGGACTTTGGTCCAAATCAGAGACAGTCCCCCAAAATCAGGGACAGTTGGAAGCTATGCATAAAGATGCAAAGGTCAGTTAGCCATAGAAAGCCTCCTCTGAGTTATTTAACATACATGTGTGAATGAGACAAACATTCCTTATCTCTGCTCTGCATCGTTGGTTCTATTTGAATTTATTTTTTCTTTGCGAGCCATGGAAATGGTTAATACTTAAGCATTACTGCTGACTTCATTTCTGGAAAATTGGCTTATTCCAGCGTTTTCTGCTCCAGCGCTGCCAATTTTGCTCAGTGCTTCTTGCAGGTCTCTGGAGCAGTGACAGGGTTCTACTGGTCAGACTTGCAGGCTGATTGAAATCTTTCCCTAGGCTTCTGTTCAGTCTCCTGCTCACCCGCATTATTTCTCCACGCTTTAACTCTTAGATCTCCCTTTTCATCAGCAGCCATGGCATGGAAACCGGACGGAACAACCTGGATTTAAATAATGCAACGAGCGCTGTGCAGTAGTTTATAGCATTGTCATGGCTCTGACTGCTAAAGCATGAAAGCCAAAATCTGGTTGCTATGGATTACTGCGCAGAAGAAATTCACATTTTTTACCAGTACTTTATTAATTAGGACAGTTCAGTGTCAAATGAATAATAAAATCAGCGCAATCATATAGTGCAAATAATTATTACAAAATACAATTGTGCTCAAAAGTTTACACACCCTGGCAGAATTTGCTGTTTGGCGTATTGTAAGCGGGAGACTTTGTGGTATTTGCATAGTAATGGCTTTCTTCTGGCGACTCGACCATGCAGCCCATCTTTCTTCAAGTACCTCCTTATTGTGCACCTTGAGAGTCCTGTATTTCACCTGAAGTTATTTGTGGGTTTTTCTTTGCATCCCAAACAATTTTCCTGGCAGTTGTGGCTGAAATTTTTAGTTTGTCTACCTGACCGTGGTTTGGTTTCAACAGAACCCCTCATTTTCCACTTCTTGATTAGAGTTTGAACACTGCTGATTGGCATTCTCATTTCCTTGGATATCTTTTTATATCCCTTTCCTGTTTTATACAGTTCAGCTACCTTTTCCCGCAGATCCTTTGGCAAATCTTTGGCTTTCCCCATGACTCAGAATTCAGAAATGTCAGTGCAGCACTGGATGAAAGATGCAAGGGTCTGTCAGGAGTCCAGAAACTCATTGACCTTTTATACACACACACTAATTACAAGCAAACAGATCACAGCTAAGGATGGTTACCTTTAATCGCCATTCAAACCCCTTTGTGTCAACTTCTGTGTGCATGTTAGCAGGCCAAAATCACCAGGGTATGTAAACTTTTGAAAACAACAAGAGAAGGGCGCACCGACCTTGTGCATTACCACTTAAAAGTTTATTAAAATCAAAGAAGGGTAGCGTACAATATACTCACAAACGTAGCATATGAACAAGCATATAGGAAATGGGCACCGCTCGCTTCCAGGACACTTCTCTACTGCTGGATAGCGTGATGGCGTCCTCAAAACCTGATGTGGCTTACGCGTGTCGAAGGAGGACCCTCTTCCTCAGAGTGGCGATTTTGGCTCTGAGGAAGAGGGTCCTCCCTCGAAACGCGTAAGTCACATCAGGTTTTGAGGACACCATCACGCTATCCAGCAGTAGAGAAGTGTCCTGGAAGCGAGCGGTGCCCATTTCCTATATGCTTGTTCATATGCTACGTTTGTGAGTATATTGTACGCTACCCTTTGATTTTAATAAACTTTTAAGTGGAAATGCACAAGGTCGGTGCGCCCTTCTCTTGTTGTTTTCTTGTAGTGCCTTTTGGATACCCTTGGTCCTGAGGGGGGCAGCAAGACCACTTCATTTGTGTCATAAAACCGCCTAGAAGATTCACCTTCCCGCATACCACTTGAGCGCAGGAAAGATATTGTTGTTTTATGTAAACTTTTGATCAGGTTAATTTGGGTAGTTTCTGTTGTCATTATCATTTAAAAAGAGTAAATACAGTTGATTGATAATAAATGGCTTCAGCCAAACACTACCCATGAGTGAAAGAAAAGTTTTTGTGTTATCATTTATATTCTCTAAAAAATAGCCAAGAAATCATAAATTCTGCCAGGGTATGTAAACTTTTGAGCACAACTGTATATTAAAAATAATAAAAATAATGAAAAATCACCCAATGGCTGCTAACACTAAAACAGTGTCTTTCACTACACACATTAACAAATAGTACTCCAAAAATACAGTTATGCGCCAATGAGAAAAATGGATACTAATATTGCTAAATAAAGTGATATTGACAAAAAACACAATCATTGTGCCTTATGACAAATTTCATCAATGAAACATCTCACTGTGCACTGCAAATAAATAGACAGAAAGTGCTGGTGTAGAGAATAAATAGTAAAGTGCTGGTGCAGAGAAAAAATAGTAAAGTGCTGGTGCAGAGAAAGTGCTGGTGGAGAGAATAATGAGTAAAGTGCTGGTGCAGAGAATAATGAGTAAAGTGCTGCTGCAGAGAGTAAATAGTAAAGTGCTGGTGCAGAGAATAAATAGTAAAGTGTTGGTGCAGAGAATAATGAGTAAAGTGCTGGTGCAGAGAATAAATAGTAAAGTGCTGGTGCAGAGAGTAAATAGTAAAGTGCTGGTGCAGAGAACAAATAGTAAAGTGCTGGTGCAGAGAATACATAGTAATGTGCTGGTGCAGAGAATAAATAGTAAAGTGCTGGTGCAGAGTATACATAGTAAAGTGCTGGTGCAGAGAATAAATAGTAAAGTGCTGGTGCAGAGAATACATAGTAAAGTGCTGGTGCAGAGAATAATGAGTAAAGTGCTGGTGCAGAGAATAATGAGTAAAGTGCTGGTGCAGAGAATAAATAGTAAAGTGCTGGTGCAGAAAATAAATAGTAAAGTGCTGGTGCTCGCCTTCACCTGTGCACACAGGCTGCTCACCTTATGATCTGACCCCTGTGTTACAAGTTGGTCAGACAAAGCAGTCCCTTCTGGGCAAATAATACAACTGGGATGCTGCTGACTCCTCTCCACCTTAATCTCCCTCTGATTGGCTCAGCAGAGCCTCAATGACACTCCACGGAATATATGGGGACAAAAAAGTGACACCATCTAGTGCTCTCTGTTGAACCTTTTTTATTTGACAATAAAAATAAGAGTAGAACTCACAAACACAGCACTTCAGCAGTGCGGGCTGATTGGGCTTTGTACAAGCATTTTCTTCCTCTAGATGGCCACGATATGACGTCAGTGCGCAGGCTCCGGCCCTTAACGCATTACGTCTGGTTGTAGACTTCGTCAGTAGGGTTGGAGCTAGAATGTCACTGATTCTTATTTATATTCACAACTAAGACACCAGCACCGCCTACCTCTTGTATGCACAACCTTCCCAGGTGGAGCGATCAGCCGCTCGCCGTAGTTGAGGAGGAAGGAGACGTCAGAAAGAGGAAGATGTCACCCGACCTAAAAGGCACTGGGGACACTGATCAATCTAAAAAAACACTAAAAGACAAACTCGAATTTTGACACAACAAAGTTTAAAATAGTGGATAATTAAACCACCTAGTAATGACTACAGAGTCCGCACACTTGAGAGATGTGAGAGGAATGGTTCAAGCCGGATCCAATTCATTTTGGAGGATTTGTCTACAATTAGCGTGTCTATGGGTAGCGTATCAGCAGACAACTCTTGCCAGCTATTCTCAGTATTCATCCTCAAGTTTAGTCTATGGCTATTGTTTCACTTACGCACGGTAAAGCACTGTGGATGTGCAATGCGTTGTGTCGCAATGCACAATGAATTGTACCCCAAGAACTACAATGCTTTGCAATGCATCTACATTGTAGAGCACCACATAGGCATAGGCTTTGTGCATTGGCCTTGTACTCAAAATCTTGCAGGACTTATTTTTTTCATGTGTTTTTAGTTTATTTTGCCTCTTCCCTACGGTGCTTTGGCCAGCAGTCGCATGTTAACGTCATCATGTACAACGCAAGATCAGGGCGACAGGGGCACATCTTCTGCGACCCTACTTTCGTTGTGATGGTCCATGGAAAGGTCCATTTTAATGTAGATGATAAAGAAAATAGTGAAGAAATCTTTTTTTTTTTTTCAACCGTAATGCAACGTAATGATATGAACATCTGTTTGCAACACACAGATGTGTAACTGAGTTAAAAGTTAAGTTAACATCTCCCCCCTTATACATCTCTTTTTTAGGAACACCTTTACAATAAAACAGTCTAGCGACATGAATTTTACCCACAAAGGGTATTTAATAATAGCTCAGACAAATGTGAAGAATGTGCAAAAATTCACTCAAAGGGTAACTCCACTTTCGTGGGTAAAAAAACGAGCAAATAAAGAAATAATAATATAGCGTGTAAAAGTGCGACACAAGTCATATTGTAATTGAATGCTATTAAAAATTACCTTTCCTTTTCAATCTGTAATTTTCTGAAAATGCAATGCAATATGGCAAGTGATGTCACTAACAGCCGAGACACCACTCCGATGATCCCCGGATAGGTGGCGAGCTGTGGAGCGTACGGCAAGAGTTTCCGGATCCGCACGCTGTGACCGGCATGGACGGTAGTTGCATCCTTTGAGGAGGATCTATTGTGATTTACACAGGAATTGGGATGCAGTGGATGGCATCATAGAGGATGGTATGGCTACTTACAGCACGGCATATTCAGGAAATGAGTAAAGAGTTGGTAAAGTACCACCTGAACAAATTTGATTTTCTCTACATTTACTTCCATATGCCGCATATATTATGAAATCGATACGCAGGGGATCCCCTATTGTTTGTACATTGTTTGCCATGTCTCAGTCAACACACTTATGATACTGTCCCAGTTCACATTTTTGGGAACAGGTGAAACTGCAAACACTGGGGAAGAGACCGAAAGTTGTATCAATTATCCCCACACATCACAGGAAGATGACCAATATGTCTATCCTCAATATGTCTATCCTTAGAGGGGATCTGTATTATTACTGCACATACAGTCTAGACTCTGAATAAACTTTTTCTCCCCAGCATCATCCTGTGGAGGCCTACAGGTCCACATACCTTGTTGGACTTGGTCAATTCATCATACAACATTAGGAGTGACCCCAAATTGGACATTGGCCAGCAGGGGGCCATCCTAGCATCAGGTGGCCATTCCCCTGGCTCGTGGGTTCTATCCCTCCCTCTTACTCCTCCTTCTCCTCCCCCTTGTTTTCTAGCGGTTCTCCACAGCTTGAGCTCCTAGGGGCTTGCCCTCTGAGAGATTCCTAGTTAAACACCGAATTGGTTAAGGGATTGAAGCGGCGGTGCCGTTGGAATTCTGTCTGAGTAGCACCTCGCGTCCGGACGTGTTATTATACATGTTTGTCCAGTGTCTTGTTTTTTGTGCACAGGTTTGTCATCTCATATATATGTTAGCATATGATTTATGCTGCAGCCGGGCATCTAGACAACTTGTATTCAATTGATTCAATAAAGTTCACAGTTTTTATTGGAGTATCCCTCTGCCAATTATTTTTGTCAACCATACAGCTTCTTTCTCCTGTGTCTGTACAGGGTATTTTTTGTTTTTTTGATTGATAATTATGAAACCACTCCCATAAGATTCACTTTCCCACATGAGCATAGAGAAACACACAGGGGTTTTTATAGAATAACAAAAAAGTAGGAATCTGCAAAAAAGTATAAGACCCCGTTCACATTAGGTCGCTCCGACTTAGGCGCGACTTGCACGGACTTCACATAATGGAAGTCAATGCAAGTCGCCCCCAAGTAGTACAGGACCCTTTTTCTAAGACCCTTTTTCTAAGTCGGAGCAACTTGTATTAGAACGGCTCCTGTACTGCACAGTGGGAGCGACGGTGCACGACTTGTCAGGCTGACCAAGTCACCTGACAAGTCGTACCAGTGTGAATGGACACTCAAAGTTATAATCCTTGCAATGTACATAGATCACCCAGAGGGGAATGTTTTTTTTCTCAACAAAAGTGGAGTTACGCTTTAATGTGACCATGGGCTAGATCGGGGGTCTTGAATGAAAATTCATGGGGGTCCAGTTTGTAAAAGTTTCTTCTTCTTGAGGTCCGAATCTCATGTTTGTGCTATGACACATTGCAGCCCCCTTTTACATCACGATTTCCCTGTATATCACTGTCTTCAGCCCTCCCTTCACATCACAATTCCCTCTTAACCTGATGGCTCCCCCTTTACATCAGTTTTCACAGTTCCCTTTACATCACAGACCCCCTTTATATCATTGTCCTCAATTTAAAGCAGTTCAACAGTGTCATCAGTGCCCCTTCACAACACAATACCCCTTTGCACATCACAGTGCCCCTTTGCACATCACAGTGCCCCCTCTAAACATCACAGGGCCCCCTTCACACAATACCCCCTTTACACTATGCCCCCTTTACACAGTGCCCCTTTACACATCACAGTGCCCCCTTTACACAGTGCCCCCTTTACACATCACAGTGCCCCCTTTACGCAATGCCCCCTTTACACAGTGCCTCCTTTACACAATTCCCCCTTTACACAGTGCCCCCTTTACACATCACAAAGCCCCTTTGCACATCACAGTGCCCCCTCTAAACATCACAGGGCCCCCCTTACCCAATGTCCCCCTTACACAGTGCCCCCTTTAAACATCACAGGGCCCCTTTTACACAATTCCCCCTTTACACAGTGCCCCCTTTGCACATCACAGTGCCCCCTCTAAACATCACAGGGCCCCCTTTACACATCACAGTGCCACATCGCAGTTTGGAGGTTTTGGTTCAAGCTTGGTGTTATATATTATATAATTTTGTCTAGTGCATACCTTGGTTAAACGTTACACATTGCTAGAGGGTGTTGTATCATCCTTGACATTGTGTGCTGTTCACCACATCTACTTCGTTTTTTTCTTGGTTCATCTAGCGCTATTATGCGATTATTTTTGTTTTTTTAAATAATAACTAGTTAATACAAGGATGTGGATTAACTCATGAAAAGTAAATAAATTTATCTCTGAATATATCAACTGTAAGTACCTGGATATGTCTTCATATTGCGCACTGTTGTTACTTCTACAGCAACATTTAGGCTGTCCGTTTTCATCCGATGTCCCCATAGAGGAGAGCGGGACTCTGACAGGTCCATCTCTGCACCTGTCATCCACCTGCTCAGAGGGGATCAGCGGAGCGATCCCTACTGAGCAAGTGGAGTCCTTCAAAATGGATCCGCCCCGTCTGATAGTGGCCTTAGACTGTGATGGTAGTGGCAGCACAAGGAGCCAATCAGTCTTTGCTGCATACACATGTATAAATAAAGAACATGCAGAGTGAGCAGAGAGATGACGTCTTCAATGGGCTTCAGCTCCTTTATTGTCCAATCAGCAGGCTGGGCTGTGCTCTTGACAAAAATGTAGTACTGCTGTGAATACTGAGGACCTGGCTGCTCTGTCTCTAGCACCTCGATTAGAAAATTGGCTGCACACATTTACAAATCCTTTGACAGGTAAAACAATTCCCGTCCATGTTTTTGATGGGGCATTTAGCTGCTTGTCTGGAGCTCAGCTATAATTTGTTTTGAATGGTTAGGTATGATTACTCACCAACTTCCCAGAAACGTAATAATGCCGGGCTTAATCCTGCCAGTAATGCTGGGTTTGGATTATTTTTTCTGGAGTTTATGTGTCGTAGAGCTTGTGATTGTGTCATTCCGTGTAGGAAGATGAAAGAGCACACATTTGTGTTTTTTATGGTACTTTAGTTTATGGAAGAGGCTGTGGTCTAATTTAGTATACTTTGAAGGGAATGAAAAACATACTTTCCTTTAAAGTGATATTAAAGGAAATGTTAAGTGAGATGCTTATAGCATGACTTACATGCTTTTGCATTTTTTGGTTTTTCATTTTTCCTTTCTGTGCTTGTTCCTGTCAGTGACCTCTGTGGAGGAGAGGCGTGTGTATTCTTCCCTGAATGTGTGCTTTACGTATTTCTTCCAGATCTGTGCAGTAATCCAGCATGAAACGTTATCTTTGTGCAGGAACTTCCTGTAACAAAGACCGGTGACTGCTGCTCTCTCCTTGTGCAGGGTGACTGGTCTTGTCTCCGCCCCTCCTGTAGTTTTCTGCAGGCAGCTTGTAGTGGGTGGGGTCTGGTGGGCCCCTCCCACAGCTCTGCTCCCTGCACAGGCTATGTGCAGTACAGTGATGATATATTTAATTTCAATATTTCTTTATTGATATATAAGGTATAAACATTACAAAAGGAATAGAGAAAAAGTACATTTGAGATGATATTGATTAAACATCGATGGTGTACAGTGGTGTACATACAGAAGGAAACATTCAATATTTTTATGTCAATCACTGCTACTTTTATATGGCAATATCTGGGTTTGTAAAGGCATTTTATGCGCAGAAAGTGAATTTATGACTTTTGTGGCCATTGAGGAAAATATGTAAATAAATGTTTTAATGCTTGAGAGTAAAGCTTTACATTTGTTTCTGATAATGAGGTCTAGAAACCCCCAGCATGGGTAGAGAATTTAAAACAGCAAAGCAGGTTAGGACCAGAGACAGGAAGCTCTTGGTTTTGGAGTGCCTACAAGAAACCTCTAGGTAACGTAGCCCATTGGGTTTCATCTGTAGTTAAAATATCACTTTTTGGGTGCAGTAACCCTTTAACACATACTGATATAATGTACAATGAGCCATACAATTACCAGAGATATATAATAACTAAGTAGAACGACTTCACTACTGTACTTAAGTACTGAAAGGCGGTATCTGTACTTTCCTAGAGTAGAATTTTTTTTCTCCTACTTCCACTTTTACTTCACTACATTTTTTCGATGATTTCAATACTTCTACTCCGATTTTTTTTTGTGCTGCATAGTTACTCGTTACTATTATAAAAATTACCACTGCCAGAACAGTAGATGGCAGGTTTCATGAAGCTCAAAACATGTGTATTATCAGCGCATACGAAAATAAAAGCTACTGTATGTATAAATAAAATCTGCATTTGAAATAATAAAAAACAATATGATGTTCAAACTTTTGACTTCTTTCTTTAATAACTACATAACACAGTACTTGTACTTTTACTTTCAGTACTTGAGTAGCATTTTTTTTTCAAAACTACTGGTACTTTTACTTTCAGTACTTGAGTAGCAACATTTTTTAAAAAAACTACTTGCAATACTTAAGTACAAAAAATGTTGAATACTTTAGTACTTCTACTCAAGTCCCTTTTTGATCGAGCACTTCCACTTCTACTCAAGTCACTTTTTGATCGAGCACTTGAACTTTTACTCAAGTATGGGTTTCGAGTACTTTATACAACTCTGACAATTACATACGATTCCCTGCCATTTACATGATCAGTAATAACAGACTTTGCTATGCCGATGGATGCTTCCTTGTACCCGGTTGGTCATGGGGTATTTGTATTCTCATTGTAAAATGTGATCTTCCTTTCTGGCTGAAAAATTAAAGTGTTACTAAACCCACAACCGTAAAATCAGTCTGTATATGCAGTAAAGCATGCTTGTTATACTCACTGTGGAACCTAAGGGGTTAATCATAAAAAAAAGCTGTTTAATCGTTTAAAAAAGCTGTTTGATCCTGTCTTCTCTGATCCTCCCCTTCTTCTACTGTACCCAATCCGTCTCCTAATAGTACAGAGCCTTCAGAGGCACTCTACACATGCTCAGTTTGGTGTGTATTGCTAGAGAGTTTTTTTTTTTCTTTGGTAGGGGGCATGTGATCAGAACAGGGCCAATCAGCACTGCCCAGACAGAGGGTCAGTTTATATTTACTAAAACTATTGCAGTTCCATGTTCTGTGTACTGTGGGAGACCAGATATAGTAACTGCAGGGTCCTGGGTTTAGTAACACTTTAACACAGAGGGGTAATTTAGATTTACTGAGGACTTGTCCACACCACAGCAAGTGCCATATTGCATGTTATAACATAAGATATGGTGGCACATGACATCTTATTGTGTATGTAAGTTGTGGTGCGTTACTATTCATTGCCTACTGCACCCCAACACACATCTACATTGCGCTGTGCCTGCAATACAGTGCGATGCATTGTGCTGCCTTTTGAAAGTTGTGAAGGATTCATGCATTAATGTGTACAAAGAATGTTCACATTGTTAATATAGTAAAGCTAAGTTCAGTTTTAATAACCAATCACGTACTAGGGGAATTAAACAAAAAGAGATTATTTTGCACATGATTGGGCGATTGAAATAAACACAAGGTGGCTGATTTACAAAAGGTAAATAGACTGTTCACTTTGCAGGGGAAGTTGCATTTTGCAAGGCAATTTTCCCCAGAGCTTAGTGAATGAGACTTCTATCACCCAATCATGTGCAAGCAAAAATGCTGTTTTTTATTATTGTACATGATTGGGTAATCCTTGCAAAGTGAAATTTCATCACATTTACTAAACTCTGGGAAAATTCTCTTTTAAAGTGAACAGCCTATTTGCTTTTAGTAAATCAACTGCAGTGTCACCTTATTAAAGCAATAGGCATGAACATTTTTTTACACCATATACTTATCTATTCAGTACAATCCTTTAATCCCGGTTCACACATATGCGATGCGGGAACCCTGCGAATCCACTGCGGGTTCCTGCATCGCATTAAACTCGCAGGCAGTTCACACTGCCATATGCGAAGCGCTGGGGGTGTCAATACAAGAGTTCCGGGCAGAAAATCTTTACTTTAGATTTTATGGCATCCACTTCCTTATTGGTACCTGTACAAGAATTGGATATTCCTGGCTTTTTTTTTTTTTTTTTTTTACTTACCTTTACATCCACTTCCTCCTTCCTCGGCCGCGGCCCACACCGCCACTTCCTGTCCTGCAATGCGTCCTGGGAGCTCTTACTCGTCGCTCCCAGGATGCAATGGGCAGTGACGTAGGCGGCCGGCCGCTCCTTTCGCGCTGCATTCATCGGCCCCCTCCATCTAGAACACGGAAGCAGGGCATATACTGGCATACTGCGGCTCCGGGTGACCAGGAAAAAGATGGCGGCGCTCTGCAAACAATTTATAAAGTAAGATTGTATGATTGTCAGTCTATTATTTAAATGTATAAAGCTGGATTAGCTGATGTATTAAGGGCAGGGGATCACTGTTTGGGAAGTAATTGTAAAAAAAAAAATGATTCTGTGGCCGGAACTACGCTTTAACGACACCCCCAGATCAGTTTGCATATCACAGTGCGAACTGTTAGTTTGGACATAAATCGGATCGCATAGGTGTGAACACCCATGTGATCCGATTCCAGTGTGGACCCAAAAAAGGATCCTGTGCAACTTTGGTCCGAATACGATACAAATTCAGCCATATAATCTTTGTGGTTTATCTCTTAAATATCTACCAAAAATTAAATTATTGATGGACTAAACTGCAAATATCACAAAGAAAAAGTCTCAAGAAATTATGGATGGGATTTCTAAGGTGTCCATAGAGTATATATCTATGATGCAAACAATTTGTAAAATCATTGCAACTTTTATTAAGTTTCTCTCTTAAAGCTGATCTCTTGATCTTTAAAATATATGCTGATTGCAAGCTTCTCTAAGGCTGTTAATAGTTTAGTTTACAATATCCTACAAAAACCAACATTTTAGCTTCACAAACTGCCTTGATTACGTCAGGACCCCAACATTTGACCAGCATGCAGGATATTAGGCCTATTTAAATGTTTCTAGTAATGACTGTATGCTGGAAGGAATATTTGTATGTATAGTTTGATTTCTTTGGTTTTGTAGATATTGAACAGCCTTAGGGAGGCTTGCCAACACAGTATATATTATTAACTTAATAATTTGATTTATATAAATTATTTTATATATAATTATATAATGATTTTAAAAATTGTTTGTGTCATAAATATATACTATTTAAACACCTCAAAGGATTTGTCTACAATTTCTGGAGCCTTTTTCTTTGTAATAGTAATAAGGGAGGTTGTTGCATGACTAGGCGGTTCCAGCGGCTTGGGCTTTCCTTATAGCCTTTACATATACTGAATATCAGTACTATACTCAATATTAATTCTTTATGTCAGTAATTCAGCTTTTCTAGAATTATTTTTACAACAACTCCAGCTGACCAGATTCCAAATCACTTTGTTTTAGGATGCATAAAATGAATGCAGGGTGGCTGGTTTAGCCAGTGGCAGAAGCATAAACAGGGATGGGGTATAGGGACCATTTAAATAATTGGGATATTTGACATTCCACATGGAGTCTGAGCATGTGGCTTTCTTGTTCATAATGGTCATTAAAACTTTCTTAGGTCTCCTAATACACGCACTTGTGTTTGGCATGGCCTGCGCTGATCAGAGATATTGGCAGCGTGACTTTATTGCACATGTAGGAGATCAATAATTAATTAAAAGCATTTTATTTATTCACAAATGTAGAGTGGATGATGAGCTGGCTAGAGACTGACCGAGTGTGTAACCAATATGATGAAAACTCCAGTGACTTTTCCAGAAAAAAAGTTTTATCAAAAACAGTAACTTACACTCATTTCTGAATATTATGCTGGCCATAGATGCAACTTTTGTTTTCCTTTAATCAACTGGCTGGCTGTTAAAAAAAAATGACTCTACCATCCACACATGCGATGTTGATGGGGTAATCCTCTGTGCTGCGCTATTGTATTCTGAGGACTCTTCCACTGTCAGAATACACTGATCAGTGCTACAGCTGATTGGCTGCATGTGCTGATTGTGTGAAAATTTTCCAGCATTCCCTTTGAGAGAAGCCGATCGTTAGATCGACTTCTTTCAAGTGGGAAAAGCCAATCAAAAATCAGCCAGTTCTTGCTGAGCCAACCACTTTTCAAGCAGTCCATGGCCGGCTTTAGTTATGGCATCAGAGGTTTCAGGCAAATATTATTATTATTATACAGGATTTATAAATTGCCAACAGTTTACGCAGTGCTTTAAAACTTGAGGGTAGACAGTACAACTTCAATACACTTGAATACAGTAGGAATCAGAGGGCCCTGCTGATTAGAGCTTACAATCTAAGAGCAATCTATGGTATTACTTCCCATGTCCCAAATATCCCACGTTTGGAGCTTCTGTCCCTCTTTTGTAACCAAATCCCTCTATCCCTCATTCCTCCTCAAATATCTTTCTTTAACTCTGATGTAGAGAGCTGTAGAAAAATATACTATTTACCAAAATTGTGTACATTGCACTGAATCTTCAATCAGTCCTTAGATTATTGCACTAGTTATTTTTAAACATTATTACATAAAATTGTAGCAGTGAAAAAAGAACCAGTGAAACCCAAGAGAAATAGATGCACACCATGTGCGTACAGCAGGTGTTGACGCTCGTTAAATGCACTTGAGTTGACTTACATTGTCATTCATCTTTTATGCATTGTATGGAATTGATGTGCATTTTTTCAACAGCACAAGCCAAAAAATAATAATTTTATACACTACGTGCATAAAGTGTGTTGCAGCATATTGCGCCGTGTTTAAATTCACCATGTTCTCTTCCCACCAAACTCACATTAACACAATGCTGTAAACTGGGCCTGTTGGAAAAAAAGGAATTCCGGCTTGTCAATGCATAGGGCCTACACTGAACAATATAGTCTAGTACACACGATCAGAAAATAATACAAAAAATACTGCTTTCAAAGAGATCGTATGATAATCTGATAGTTAGTACACAGCTTTTGAGAGCCGATCAGGACAGGACAAGATGGGACAAGCACGATTTTGTTTCTCGTACAATACCAGATCGTACAATTTATAATCAGTACAGTTTTCGTCTGAAGATACAATACAATACATTACATCACTTCAAATTTTTATTCTGTCATATGAGAATTTTCGTAATTGTAGTAACCTCTTCACTTTCAATATAGAGACTAGCATGCAAAAAAAAAAAAAAAACAGACGATCATTTGTCCGATAAACTCATCTTGTGTACCAGGCCTAAGTGATCATTCTTACCCCTTAGTTTGTTATGCTTCACATATTTGGTATTGGAAAGAGTGAGTCAATTGCCACATACAGTATATTCTGTGATAAAAGGTGTCCTTCTTTGCAATCTCAGAAGATTGGAAAGTATGCTAACTGGAAGCAGGGAATAGTGGCTTCCATCAGAAACGTCTAAAGGAGCTCTAATTCCGAGAGACTAAGGCCCCTTTCACACATAGGTCCGTTTGTCCGTTTTTCATCCATCCGTTGACGGATGAAAAACGGACATCAATGGAATGATCATTCGTTAACATCCGTTTTCATCCGCTTCCATCAATGTCGGTTTTTTTGAACGGATGAATGCCCTATTTTTCATCCGTCAAAAAAACGGATCGGACGAAAAACGGATGTAAACGGACAAACGGTCCGTTTTTCATCTGTTTTTACATTGGTAGTGGATGTAAAAATAACGGATGAAAAACGGATGAAAAAACGGACCAAAAACGGATGACAAACAGATGGAAAATGGATGAAAAAATGGATGAAAAAATGGATGAAAAACAGATTAAGGGCTCTTTCACACGGGCGGTCCGATCAGATCCGCCTGTCAGTTTTTTAGGCGGATCTGATCGGATCCTCCATGCAGCTCTATGGGGCAGCGGGTGTCAGCGGAGGTCACCTCCGCTGACACCCGCTGCCATCCGCATCCGATCCTGTGCTGAAATCTGGACGGATGGAAACCCTATTTTTCCATCCGTTCAGTAATCGGAGCGGAGTGGATCTGATGAGAGCGGACAAGCGGTCCGCTCTCCTCCGATCCCCCATAGAGGGCAGCGGGTGCTGAGACACCTCCCTCTCCGCTCTGCAAGCGGAGACAGAGCTGTCATCCGCCCGGCTCGGCGGGGATCGCGGATCGATCCCCGCTGAGCAACACGGATCCGCCTGCGGAGGCGGACCGTGTGAAAGAGCCCAAAAACAAATGAAAAACTGATACATTTTGACGTGACTGAACTGATGAACTGAACGGACCGGACTGATTATTTTATCAGTTCAGTCACGTTTTTTTGTCATCCGTTTTTTTCAATCAACATCAGTTTTTCATCCTTTGTCATCAGTTTTTCATCCTGTCATCAGTTTTTCATTCGTTGTCATCCGTTTTTCATCCGTTTTCATCCGTTGTCATCCGTTTTCATCTGTTGTCATCTGTTGTCATCCGTTTTTCATCCAATCCGTTTTTTTTAATGGATGGAAAATAGGACTTTCATTCATTCAAAAAATGGACGTTTCACGGAACCGGATGTAAATGAATGATCATCCGTTTACATCCGTTTTTCCATAGGAATGCATTGATGTCTGTTTTTCATCCGTCAACGGATGGATAAAAAACGGACAAACGGACGGCATATGTGAAAGGGGTCTAACCAATCAGGCACTTCTTAACATTGGTTTCTGGCAGGCTGATTTGCAAAAAAGGTCGACAAATAAAGTTGTGCAATTTAACACTTGGTGGTTTTACCACTCACATTTTTCATATAAGGGGTATGAGGGGTGTGTCAGTTACCTGCTTGGTATGCACTAAAAGAGGTCCTTTATCATCTCAGAAATTGGAGGGGTATGATCTACATACAGATAGTCAGCCAATATATGGGTAGTAGGGTATAAAATAAATAGGCTCATGCCAGAGTATTATTGTGCTGGTGGCAGCAGAGTTGACTGGGATCTCTTTGATTTACATACAGTAGGACTAAAATATGTGTTTTTAGCTGTTCCAGTCTGCCTTTTAATGCCTTTTGGCTCCACAGACACAGCATTAAGGGCCCCATGTCTCTAGTTTAACAATTAGCCGTCATCACTGCCTGCATAATGGACCAGCTGTGTTTCATTGCAACTTTCTATTGACTGGTTCATTTTTTAACATTTCCAAAAGTTTGGCACATCATAAAATCCTGTCTTTCAGTTTTCTTCTTACATATATCCCACAGGATTACATACATTTTTTTTCAAGTACCCAGAACTTGATTGCTGTGCTGCGTGAGCTCTTAAATTGTGTTTGACAGGTTATTTTTACAGTATTTCAAGAGCAGGCTTAGCAGCATATTAAATAAGCTTTGACTGCTTGATGTTATGCTAGCCCTGCAGCTAGACTTCACTTGCTTAAACTGTTCAAGTGTGTTATTATGTTTACAAAAAATAATACATCCTTTTTTTAATTTAAAATGTTAAAATTAACTCATCACTTACATATTGTGGAGATTTTGTAGATATACTGAAAAAAAATTTGGCGCAAGTGACAACTCTGCATTAGGATTTTTCTGTTGTGGGCCCATTGATGGGACTTACCTCATTCATCCTTGATTGACTATTGCACTCCATGATCAATGGAGATCCTGCACTTCTGTGTATACAGTTTAGGGCCCTATTTCCATCTGTCCCTTGGATGAAAAACAGACATCATTGCAGCTCTTTGGAAAAATGGATGTAAACGGATGATCATCCTTATGCATACATATACATCCCCATCCGTTAACATTCTTTTTTTGAAACAGATCAAAGCCTTATTTTGTTTCCTTAAAAAAATGGAAAAGACGAAAAACTGATGTAAATGGACAAATGGTCCATTTTTGCATCTGTTTTTGCAATAATAAAATTTTTCTCACCTATTGCTTCATAAACCACTGATCTTCCCCATACCAAAAACTGCTAACTCATATCAGCAGCTGAAGGCAGATACACAATTATCTAAATGAGTTATCTATCCCTGATGTGAAAAAGCTGAGACTAAAGCCCCGTAATGACCATTCGTTTTTTAACCTGCTGGATTGAAACAAAAAAAAAAAACTGACAGCTCAGATTGAAGCTGATGTACTAACAATCTGATGTTAGTACAGCGATTTCCCCTGTTGAGCTATTGTGTTCCGACGGGGACAGCCCCTCCCCCCATCAAAACACTCCCAAGAGCCGGTTGGCAGACCTTTTGCGGTAAAGATTCTTCAACAGAAGCCGGACTAACGGCCTTCTTCTGTCAGACCAGCTGACATACACACGTTTCACAGTTTCTTTTGAACCGGCCGATGCCAGCCGACATTCAGCCCGTGTGTGCTAGGCCTAACGCTGGCCATACAGGGTGCAAATGTATTTCCTGCAACCACAATTTTCCCATCAACAAAGACAGTAGTGACAGAAGAATCCCTCCCACCGAGCAATTATTTTCTCCTGGTGGAGGGGCAGTGATTATTGCTAGTGGCTGTAGCAGCAGCTAGAAATAATCGCAAAATAATCGGACAGGCTGGTTGTACCCAAGTTGATCGATCAACTTTAAGCCTGCCCATTAAAGGTTTGAATCTTGACTGGTTCCTGCTGTACCAGCCGAGATTTGAACAGTGTATGACATGTCTAATGTACCAAATTGATTGATCGATCAACTTGGGTACAGCCAGCCTGCCGGATTCTCTTGTGGATATACAGATATAAGCTACCCAGAGACACAAAACAACAGGTTTACCACAAGGTGATGTATATTGGCTGATGATCTTACGTTTATTTGACAGCTCTCAGGGTAACAATGGAAGAGTCAAATCAGATTGCTATAGAACCCCTACATGTAGAGTAAGTTGTTAAAGCAGTGCTAGGCAACCCTCCCCCCTTCCCTACTATGCTATGGAGCTGACCTTGTTTATGGAACTCTCTGCAGAACTCATCAGATTACTGCTTGGTTTGTGCCAGATTGTGCTTTTATGTGGGACCATCCTTTAATGTCTATGGACGTCCTTAGTTAATAAATTCTCCTTAGCAGCCATCTAGAGATCATCTCTAAACTGAACTGACTCAAATAAAATCGGATTGGTTGCTGTGCGTTTGCAAACACATTTCTCCTTATCCCATCCCACCTTAGTTGATAAGCTTGGATAGACTAAAGCTGGAAATACATGGATCGAATTTCGGCCGTTTCCTGCTGAGTTGGCTGAAATTCAATCTGTGGGTGGCCTGCTGGCACCACCCGGCTCAACAAACTTCGACCTGAAGATCAAAGGAACTGGGCAGAAAACTGTTGTCCAAACAGTGAGGGTTATTTATTAAAGCTGTAGAGTGCAAAATTTGGTGTACCAATGCATAGAAACCTATCAGCTTCCAGGTTTGGCGCCTAAGTCTAATTGAACAAGCAGAAGTTAGAAGCTGATTGACTACCATGCACAGCTGCGCCAAATTCAGAGTGCTCCAATTTTAGTAAATCTCCCCCACTGATTGCAGCCAATCCGATGAATTCACTATTTAAAGTAGAAGTCCAGACAAAAACCTAAACCTGCTCCCATCTCCATCCTAAACCCCGTACAAACTACCCCGTTTCCAAACTTTCCATACAAAGGGCCAGTTTACTGCCCTTCAGACTTTAAGGGGGGTGGGGGTGGACTGTGGTTGTTTGGAGTAGAAAATGTCCCATCATCAGTTGAAGTAAACAGTGCCCCATCTTTGGTGTCAGTGAGAGGAATTTTGCCGCATGGTTGATAGTATTAGGAGGAACCGTGCCCCATCGCTGGTGCCATTGCTGGGAATTGCGCCCCATCCTTTGTGTCATCAGGAGGAATTGTGCCCCATCTTGGTGTCATTGAGAGAAATGACCCCTTATCATTGGTGTCATTGGGCCTCTTGGGAGGAACTATGCCCCTTTGCTGTGTCAACAAAATAAATACTGCCCCAGTGGCTGGATAAAGGCAAGCAAGAAGACCGCATCCTGTAGAAGAAAGATACTTATACTTACCTATTCTAAGGGTGCTACAGTCCGACCACATGATCAGCTTCCAATGTTGGCTTCAGTGTAGAGGAGGGACAGCTGACAATTGATGCCCCATAGCGAGTCTATGTGTAAGGTCACCACATAGGCATTGCAGCCGTTGTCGGCTATCTCTCCTCTTTACTGTAGCCAACTGCTGAAGAGATCACGTGACTGGACCAGCTTACCCTCAGAATAGCTAATTATAGGCATCTTACCCCTATAGGGTAGATTGTATAGGGCTTACAAGGGGGGTTGGAGCAGGTTTAAGTTTAGGTAATTTTTGACTGGGCGTCCACTTTAAGGCTTTCTGGTGCAATAGCCACGTCCATTCATGCCGTTAGCGTGGATAGAGAAATCTGTCAGATTTCTTTCATTCAGCCCACAGGCTAAAGATTTTTGTGTGTGCATGGCCAGCTTTAGAACCAGACTCTTTTTTTCTGGGATTCTATTGGTATTCTTTCCAGTGTTTTAGAATCATTCAGAATGTGAGACTCAAAGTAACAACTTTAATAAATAATAATTTGTGTACAACATTTAATGGTTCTCGGGGTTCATGGCTACCTTTTGCCTTAAAGGAATGTATATTTCAGGATTAACTTCTTTTTTGGAGCATTTTATGTGACTAATTTGGCTAGTATATTGGTTCTGTTTAAAATCTAGAAACACAACCTCATGGAACATCTGAAATAAGATGTATTCCTCTAGTTTGTTTTGACATATTATTGTTAATGTAATACTCAATTGCATTATCTTTCAGCATACAGGCTTCCTATCACACTAGACTGGTCCTGTTGAACATAATGATGTGGTAATGCAGTGACTGTCATCCTCAGCATTAAATGGGTTCCCCTGTTCAAGGTCAGATTCATTCCAGCATATTACCAGCACCTAGCACAGTGATGCATGGATCTAATAGCAGAACTGGTTTATTACCGGCCCTTAATTCCTTCTGGGCCAGTTTCATAGGGAGAACATTATGCTCCATGTAAGATAGATGATACAATATAGGCAGCACATGTGTTCTTTATGTTATAGAACAAACTAAAACTTGCAATAAAATGAATCCATTTTCTGCTTGCACTTTTCACTGGAACATAATGTCATATCTGGGTGATAACGGACTGGCAGATTTTAGGTTTATATTATTAGCTTCTTATCATGATCTATTGTTCAGTGTGAATCTTCTACATCACACTAATAGAGTGTTCCCCAACTTTATTGCGTGCGTTGTGTGTACATGGGGATGTCACATTGCCTATCTTTATTGTGTGGGCAGATGTATAAGATACTTGCCAAACCAAATCCAAACCAAACCCAATCAAAACTGTACTAAGAACAAAGGAATAAACCTAAAAGATCTTGTATATACTGTATATAAATACATTAAAAAATAAATAAATAAGTAATAATAAAAAAAAAAATATATATATATATATATATATATATATATATATTACTATAAATATAATATTATTATATAGTGTTGACTTAATGCTAATTGTGTAAAGAATAATAGCAAGGCTGATTTTTTTTTCCTGGAATAAATGCTGCATCAGGCTTCCTCCAGTGCTGGCCACATGAACATTTGTCTATAGCTCCAACTCAAACCACAATGTGCACTAAAGGAAGAAAAGAGTAATCTTTTATTGCCCTGACTGCCCTATGCTACTATGTTCTGAAAGCAGATAACACAGCTGCAGGCCTAGATTGCCCCACAAGACACTGGGTGCCATGCTACTTTAGGATTCATGGTCCTTCTATAGTAGGATGGCTGCATATAAATATACAATGGGTACGGAAAGTATTCAGACCCCCTTAAATTTTTCACTCTTTGTTATATTGCAGCCATTTGCTAAAATCATTTAAGTTCATTCTTCTTCCTCATGAATGTACACATAGCACCCCATACTGACAGAAAAACACAGAATTGTTGACATTGTTGCAGATTTATTAAAAAAGAAAAACTGAAATATCACATGGTCCTAAGTATTCAGACCCTTTGCTCAGTATTTAGTAGAAGCCCCCTTTTGATCTAATACAGCCAGGAGTCTTTTTGGGAAAGATGCAACAAGTCTTTCACGCCTGGATTTGGGGATCCTCTGCCATTCCTCCTTGCAGATCCTCTCCGGTTCTGTCAGGTTGGATGGTAAACGTTGGTGGACAGCCATTTTTAGGTCTCTCCAGAGATGCTCAATTGGGTTTAAGTCAGGGCTCTGGCTGGGCCATTCAAGAACAGTCACGGAGTTGTTGTGAAGCCACTCCTTCGTTATTTTAGCTGTGTGCTTAGGGTCATTGTCTTGTTGGAAGGTAAACCTTCGGCCCAGTCTGAGGTCCAGAGCACTCTGGAGAAGGTTTTTGTCCAGGATATCCCTATACTTGGCCGCATTCATCTTTCCCTCGATTGCAACCAGTCATCCTGTCCCTGCAGCTGAAAAACACCCCCACAGCATGATGCTGCCACCACCATGCTTCACTGTTGGGACTGTATTGGACAGGTGATGAGCAGTGCATGGTTTTCTCCACACATACCGCTTAGAATTAAGGCCAAAAAGTTCTATTTTGGTCTCATCAGACCAGAGAATCTTATTTCTCACCATCTTGGAGTCCTTCAGGTGTTTTTTAGCAAACTCCATGCGGCTTTCATGTGTCTTACACAGAGGAGAGGCTTCCGTCGGGCCACTCTGCCATAAAGCCCCGACTGGTGGAGGGCTGCAGTGATGGTTGACTTTCTACAACTTTCTCCCATCTCCTGACTGCATCTCTGGAGCTCAGCCACAGTGATCTTTGGGTTCTTCTTTACCTCTCTCACCAAGGCTCTTCTCCCCCGATAGCTCAGTTTGGCCGGACGGCCAGCTCTAGGAAGGGTTCTGGTAGTCCCAAACGTCTTCCATTTGAGGATTATGGAGGCCACTGTGCTCTTAGGAACCTTAAGTGCAGCAGAACTCTTTTTGTAACCTTGGCCAGATCTGTGCCTTGCCACAATTCTGTCTCTGAGCTCTTCAGGCAGTTCCTTTGACCTCATGATTCTCATTTGCTCTGACATGCATTGTGATCTGGAAGGTCTTATATAGACAGGTGTGTGGCTTTCCTAATCAAGTCCAATCAGTATAATCAAACACAGCTGGACTCAAATGAAGGTGTAGAACCATCTCAAGGATGATCAGAAGAAATGGAAAGCACCTGAGTTAAATATATGAGTGTCACAGCAAAGGGTCTGAATACTTAGGACCATGTGATATTTCAGTTTTTCTTTTTTAATAAATCTGCAACAATGTCAACAATTCTGTGTTTTTCTGTCAGTATGGGGTGCTGTGTATACATTCATGAGGAAGAAGAATGAACTTAAATGATTTTAGCAAATGGCTGCAATATAACAAAGAGTGAAAAATTTAAGGGGGGTCTGAATACTTTCCGTACCCACTGTATATATTGGGATGAATTAGAGTGGAGACTGCGAGCCCGGCCTTCTCATCCAAATCAGTGCCTGACCCCACAAATGCTCCTCTGGAAGAATGGTCAAACATTCCCTTAGACACTCCTAAACCTTGTGGACAGCCTTCCCAGAAGAGTTGAAGCTGTTATAGCAGCAAAGGGTGGGCCAACTCAATATAAAACCCTACAGACTAAGACATTAAAGTTTATGTGCATGTAAAGGCAGGCGTCCCAATACTTTTGACAATATAGCATATATATTGGTTCCATGTATAGTTTTTTTTTTTTTTTTTTCAGAGAGTTTATTGAAAACCAATTGCAGTACAAATGAAAATAGTACGGTAAAAAAAAACTGAGCAAGTACAACAATATAGGCAGTTTACTTCGAATAAGCATCAGAAAAAGCAGCAGCCAAAAGCAGATATGCAAGGTACAACCGGTTAGCGCTAGGCAGTACAATTCGGTAGTGGTGCGGAAAAATAGGTGGAAGCAAAACCATTGAAACAAGGACATTAACCTCAGCAAGCTTATACATTCGTGTCTGAACAGCTCACCCACCTGTCCCAAATCTTATCGAACTTGGCGGGGCACCCTCTGTGTTTGTAAAGTAATTTATGAAAGGGGATATTAGTATTTACCTCCCGTATCCACATACCAAAGGTTGGGGGATCGCTGCGCATCCATGCCCTGGCTATTCATTTCCTGGCCACAAACAGCGTCTCCTGCAAAAATACAGTCATAAACTTATAATCTTATTCACCACGTATGGTTTTTACATGGAATACTATGTGCATTCGATGGATATTCAGCTGACCTTGGTTTGGCTAAGAATAAAAATACTGCAGATCCAGAGAGCATATAATAGCTCTTTATTTGCACACAGAGAGGCTAGTGAGGCTGTCTGGGACGTGTAAGATCATTGACAGTTTTAGACAGTCTGTCTTTTCCAGATCATAAAGTAGCGGAGAGCATGCAGCTCTAGCTCTGGGCAGATCGTTCCATTTGTTGTTATAATAGGGGCCTGTAGGGGTCACCAGGCTGAGAGTGTACAAGCCAATATGTGGAAGCGGTGGAGGAATTTGCCATATGTTATGTACATATTCTGCATTCCAGTTATACTTGTTTCTTAAATGTAGGACATTCCTCATCGCCTTCACACTGACTTTTACAGCCATGTCACAGTGTAGTAGTAGAGTTACGACCAGCTAATCCCTTGATGGGGTCCATAAGGCCCCCATTGACACAAAGCTTCTCTCCAAGGGAGAATCATTGAAATACCACATGAAGCTCGAATGGGAAACATTGGAATTTCCATGCAGAAATTTCAGAGCATGACTAAAATAGCAAAGGATCAATGACTGCTTCACTTAAACCTGCATCAAACACTGGACTAAGGCGCACACATTATCCTTCGACTGTTAGAACTGGAACAAGCTAATGATGCAGGCCTACACTGCCAGCTGTAAAGCTGCCCATACACTGGTAGCATTTCCCCCGGAAAATTCCTTCAATTTTCTAATGGTTAGTAAGGTCAAATAGGTGCTTATTTTTGACCGCAGTAACACAGAGTTCAAAGGAGAAGGATGGAAACATTTTTTAAACTAAAATAATTTCTAACAGCAAAATGTGTTTTTAGTCCAGGAAAATCCATTCATTCCAAATACAAATGTTAAAAGCAAATAGAATTTTGAACAATATTTATTAGGTCATTGAATGTACAGATCTGAATTTTAATTTGAATGTTTGTACAAATGTTCATTTGGAAATCTCCTAGTGTATGGCCAGCTTAGAGCCGGTTCACACAGGCGCGACCCGACTTTGCCGGGCGACCTGTGAAGTCGCGGTGCGCAGCTTGCACCGCGACCTCGGAGCGGCCGGCACGGACTTCATATCATTGAAGTCAATGCAGGTCGCTCCAGGTCACCCCAAAGTAGCTCAGGACCCTTTTTCTAAGTCAAAGCGACTTGTGTCGCTCCTATTAGAACGGGTCCTGTGCTAATCTATGGCAGGCGACCCGCGGCGACTTGTCAGGCGACCAGGCCCCAGTGTAAACCGGCTCTTAAAGTTGGACTAAAGCCTCACCCGAACTTCCTCCCTTCTCCAAGCTATCCTGGCAACCCTGTGTAAAAAAGATCTGTATACTTACACTTCCTTCTGTAGTCCACTCTGGTCCAGTCACATGATCCTGCTCCCCTGTGTCAGTGAGTAGCTGCTGCAGGGAAGAGGAGGGAGTTCTGATGGAGGCAGGCCTATAGGAGCCAATGGGTAATGTCATTGCTCCTGGAATTCCTAGCCATTGTCGAGCGCTCCCTCAGCCAGAGCTGCAGGATCACATGACCGGACCAGACTGAAAAAAAAAAGTAAGTGTGCAGATCTTTTTTTATACAGGGTAGGCAGGATAGGCAGGAACATTTTTAAGAATAGTTAGTGCTAGGCATTAATTCTGCTTTAATTGAGAAGTACAGCCAAAGATTGTTTGGCTGTACTTCCCCTGTGGATCACAGGAGTGCAGTCCGTTCTGCAGTCCTGTGACCAGTTTTCAGAAGACAGTGGGCTGAAGCACAGAGCTGGTCCAGACTGGGGCAAGATCACGACACTAAAGTCAGGATCTACCCACAACCCTAGACTGGCACCTGGCACAGTCTTTCAGCGGGCTGCTGAGAGCCTGAGCCAGCCGCTCTCACCCCCTCCACAGCCCAGCACTCCAGTGAGCATGGGGAGGGGGGGAGGGGCAGAGCAGAAAACCAGTGACTGACAGTCAGAGCTTTCTTCTCACGGAGCTCCGAAATGAACGATCAGCCTTAGTTATCAGTCTTAGAACCAGTGGGGTGCAGCATCGCAACTAGGTAAGTATAATTTGTAAAAAAACAAGCAAACTTCTCTTTTAAGAATCCTTGGGCTGCACACTTAGGTTTCATATGCAATCCTGAGAACTTAAGGTAATTCTAAAGGTTAAATTTTATACTTTACCATTGTGGAATGGTTTTTGCAACTCTTCTTGGGTACCCTGCTGGTGCCCCTGACTTCTTCCCTCTGTCGCATGCCCCTGTACCAAGTCGCTTGCAATGGGGGGAACTCGTTTGGGCTCGATCCTTAGTCAGGATGTGGGCATCTATGGATACACACAGTACACTTGGCCCTGCCATCCCCTCCCTCCTCAAAGATTTCATTGACAGCAGCAGGAGCCAATGCCTCCCGCTGCTGCCTCCTTGCCCAATGAGGGGAGAGAAAGTGGAAAGAGCCACTGCTCTCCTGCACATCGCTGGATCGAGATTGGTGTCAGGTAAGTATAAGGGGAGCTGGAAGGGGAGCTGATCGCTGAAGGTTTTTTACCTTAATGCAGAGAATGCAGTAAGGTAAAAAAAAAAAACAACTTTAGTCTTTACAACCCTACCTTTAACTTCAGTACTTTCTGAGTCACCCACCTTAGATCAGTAAGCAGATCAGGATGTATACTCCCTTCTGACTTCACTTTCTACATGCTTGTCTAGGTCAGTGACTCAGAAAGCACCGAAGTCAGAGACAACAAGGCAGATAGCGTTTTAAGTGATACTTGTCCCCATATTTTTCTAACTATAGGTTTACCTTACATTACGTGCAGTGTTGGGTCAGTAAAGTAGGGGGCTTTTACTGCATGTCTAATATGCAAAGACTTGATAGGTGTGCAGCATCTACCGTTTACTGTTACCTACAGGGAAATATGTGTTTACAGTCGCATCCTGTATTCGGCCTGGTTCACACATATGCATTTTTTAATGCGTTTAAAGTTTTGCAGGAAAGACACTACAATCCATTTAACATGGTTTCCTATGGGTCACGTTCCCATCTGTGCATTTTATGGAAAGCGCCAGGGACCAGCAGGTTGTGTATTTGGTTCCATAGACTTCAATGGATCAAAAATGTGTATTGAAAAATGCAAAATGCACCTGGAACATGCAAACTGCAAAATGCATAGGTGTGAACCAGGCCTCACTGTTTTATACAAGTAAAATGAATCACACTCCTTTTCTTAAGCCTTAGTACACATTATTAGAAAATCTGATGAATGTTCGTCCGATTTCCTCCAGATGTTTGTAACATGCTGAAAAGGAGAATGCCATTAATGGTACAAAAATTCTCAAATGACAGAAGAAAACTTCCTGTATACATAGCTACGTTCAGGGTCAATTATTGTTTCTGATCTTGCGGGGTCTTGTTCATTGGATTTTTTAGGGATGAATACTGTACTCATTAAACAAAAATCTTTGTTCTGCTCACAAGAAAAATTTTCCAGCATGTCCCTTCGGAAATTGTTGTCTGATCCGTCGACATCGGCTCTTGAAAGCAATATACTAATGCACAGAAATTGTTTGAAATATGGATATTTTCATCTGATTTTCTAGTAATGTGTACTAGACTTAAATTAGAACTATGGGTAAAACATTTTTCCCATTTTGGATAGAGCAAGGGAGGGTTATAACCCATGTCAGATTTTTTCCGCCATCTTTGTCCTATTTCGGAGATTTTCCTTCACTTCCTGTCCCATAGCCAAACAGGAAATGAGAGGAAATCCCTGCAAATTAAGGAAATTCCTCTGGGACTCCCAGGTCACCAGATCTAGTGTTCCCATTGGAATATTTCCCCTCTATTACTTTTCTGGGGACAACCCAAAATGTGGGGTTTCCTTTTACTTTAACTTTCAATGATAATGGTAAACTGAACAAAAAGAGAGGGTGAATTTCCCTAAGGTCCGGTTCACACTTATGCGAGTGCGGGAAGGCTGCGAATCCGCAGCCTGTTCCCGCATCGCACACGCACCCCCGGCAGTTCACACTGCCATATGCGATACGCTGGGGGTGTCAATGTAATCTTAACGACACCCCCAGTTTGATCGCATATCGCAGTGCGATCATGCAGTTCGCACAGGATCGGATCGCACAAGTGTGAACCGCTGTGCGATCCTGATGCGGCTTCCAAAAAGGGTCCCTGTGCGTGTTTGGTGCGGCTGCGGTGCGAATTTAGCCATACAAACTGTATGGCTAAACTCGCACCGCACAGCCGATCGCATGTAATGTCGGAGCAGTGCGCTCCGACATTACATGCGAACCCCGCACACGCACAAGTGTGAACCGGGGCTAATAGGGCACAGACAACAATAAAAACACACTCTCCACTCTAATCAAAACTAAATAAAGAAAATTTTGCCTTTAGTTATACTTCAGGTTCACCTTTTTTGCCTTTATTATGGACACAAGTAAATTTGGCGAATCATGACGTTTGGGTTTTCGGGTGGATGAAATTGCATGGTACAAAAGCAGCATGCAGTTTCCATACAGATGTATTTTAGAAAAGGTGCAGGGACTTTTTACCTGCATTTTCCACAGGCACAGCAACCCATTCAAATGAATATACTGGTATACCCTCACAAATGCGGCAGCCACAAAACGCAATAGCGTGAACCTAGCCTAAGCAACTTTATTATAACAAAATAACACTTCATTCAACTCTTTGCATCGCAGCAAATTGTGACGCGATTTGGTACAGAGAGTTGCACTACATAAAAATGCATACATGCTGCACACCACCACACATGTAAGATGTGAATAGCGAACATAAAAAAACAATTAAGCCTGTGTTGATCAATGCCAGGGGTCTTCAAACTTTCTAAACAAAGAGTCAGTTTACTGTTCTTCAGACTTTAAGGGGACTGGACTGTGTTCAGTGTGAGTAGAATATGTCCTGGCATCAGTGTGAATGCTCCATCATTAGAATTTGTGGGAGGAATATTGCCTCATTGTTGGTATCAGGGGAAGGAATAGTGCCCCATCATTGGTGTCAGTGAAAAGAATAGTGCCCCATCATTGGTGTCAGTGAGAAGAATAGTGCCCCATCATTGGTGTCAGTGAGAAGAATAGTGCCCCATCATTGGTGTCAGTGAAAAGAATGGTGCCCCATCATTGGTGTCAGTGAAAAGAATGGTGCCCCATCATTGGTGTCAGTGAGAAGAATAGTGCCCCATCATTGATGTCAGTGAGAAGAATAGTCCCCAATCATTGGTGTCAGTGAAAAGAATGGTGCCCCATCATTGGTGTCAGTGAAAAGAATGGTGCCCCATCATTGGTGTCAGTGAAAAGAATGGTGCCCCATCATTGGTGTCAGTGAGAAGAATAGTGCCCCATCTTCGGTGTTGTGGGAGGAATAGTGTCCCATCAACTGGTGTCAATGAGAAGAATAGGGGCCCATCACTGGCATCAGTGAGAATAATAGTGTCCCATTATTGGTGTTGTGGGAGGAATAGTGTCCCATCATTTGTATCAGTGGGTAGAAAGAATAGTGCTGCATTGCTGAGGTCACAAGTTATTATGGTTCCTCAAGCCAAAGAAAAGACGGGACTTTTAAGGCAATTTTGTAAAGTATGAATGCGATTTGGAAAATGCGATTTTTTAAAAAAAATATTGTTTGTTTATTTCTTTTAAACATAAGTCATAGAAAAGGTGCTTCATTGGGCAAGTGGCCCAAAGGTGAGTGGTGAGAAATAGTCAGAAGAAGTGACACGTGTGATAATGGTGACTTTTAGAGTGTTCTGTTATCCATGCGATTCTGGATTTTACAGATGGCGTCTAAATCCTACGCATTTCGGCTCTTGCCTTTTTCACGGATTTCATCATATCTACGAGTATATTAAATCATTGTTAGATATATATTGTTGAAGTGGTTACAGTTTGTTTAGTGTATTTGCATACGAAAATCACTTACAATTCACCTACAAAATGACTTACAATTGCTGAGGTCAGTGGAAGGAATGGTGCCCATTTGTTGGTATCACTTGGAGGAACTGTGCCCCGTCGTTGGAATCAGTTGGAAAAATAGTGTCCCAAGGACCAAAAGACAAGCAAAGGGCCACATCCAACCCCCGGGCCACAGTTTTGAGACCACTGATCTCTGCAGATCAATGCAGTTCATTGGAAATGGTGTGAATGAGCCCTTAAACTATTCACAATTACGGTCCCTAAAGTAGCTTGCAATCTAAACGTCCAAAGACATCAGTGAAAGGTTAAAGGTAGTGGCATAATATGACTATTTCACTATGTCATTTGAGCCAAATTTTCTCCCTAAGTAGTAACACTGGCCACACAGGAGTTCCTATTTAGTCAGTAGTAAAAAACAGGGAGGCGGGGGGGTTATTAAAGTGATATTAATCTAATAATAAACCCTCAGTTTTTTTTAGTACTTTCAGCAGCTGATTGAATCACTTACTGATTATGCAGCCTCCTTATCCTTTAATCCTTGCCTGTGTCCCGGTTTAAGCTGATGCCGTGACCAATGCCCCAAGTTTCCTGTTTCAGGATGGCTCCTTTCTCTTGCAGGATCCTCTGGAGATATCCTTGCATGCAGGGACTAGTGTTGTATCTCCCTACAATAGAAATACACAGTTCCATAGCCTAAGTGGGCAAGGCCCTCTTCTGTTCCCAATTTCTCCTTCCAGGAGGCTCGAGACTGCACTGTCCACTGTACTACTGGCAGAGATGTATAGTAACGAAGTAGAACTACTTAAGTACTGTACTTAAGTACCGAAATGCGGTATCTGTACTTTCCTAGAGTAGAATTTTTTTCTCCTACTTCTACTTTTACTTCGCTACATTTTTTTGATGATTTCGATACTTCTAAAGTATTTTTTTTTTGTGCTGCATAGTTACTCGTTACTTTTAAAAAAATTACCACTGCCAGAACAGTAGATGGCAGGTTGCATAAAGCTCAAAAAAATGTGTATAATGTCATTTGTAAATCAGCGCATACGAAAATAAAGGCTGTGTATAATAAAAGCTGCTATACCAAATCTTTCCAATAAAAAGAAAATATGAAACAAACAAATAAATGATGCTACAGCGCTTAAAGTGCATAAAGAAACTACTAACAAACACAGGTTAATCATTTGAATAAATCATTTGAAATAATAAAAAACAATATGATGTTCAAACTTTTGACTTCTTTCTTTAATAACTACATAACACAGTACTTGTACTTCTACTTTCAGTACTTGAGTAGAAGATTTTTTTCAAAACTACTGGTACTTTTTACTTTTAGTACTTAAGTAGCAAATTTTTTGAAAAAACTACTTGCAATACTTAAGTAAAAAAAATGTTGAATACTTTAGTACTTCTACTTAAGTAACTTTTTCTGCGAGCACTTCCACTTCTACTCAAGTCACTTTTTGATCGAGCACTTGTACTTTTACTCAAGTAGAAATTTAGAGTACTTTATACAAGTCTGACTACTGGAAGTATACTGTGAATACTAGAAGTTCAGGGAGGCAGACCTAAGAAAGTAGGAGCAAGCAGCATTGAAATTTGTAAAATGTAAATGCTGGGGTAAGCATTCTAATAAATAGTTTTGAGTGTTTATTTTATTGCACTCAAAAAAAAAATGAAAAGTGAGGGTTTAAGAAATGTCTAATTTCTTCCCCAAAAGCAATTGCATTGGGGGCTTCTGCATAGACCTAAGATTTCGTCTTGCCTTAAGCATCTGAATCAGCAGACTAACATGTTTGGGAATCCGAACACAGTCAGACAGACACAATTTACCTATCAGTATGTAATAGTGTGCAGTTTTTGTAATGTGCAAGGTAATTGAGGCACCTTGAGGATAGTTGGACATTATACTGTATGCAAATTGCATCACTGGTCAGTGCCATCTCAAGAGCCTTATAGGCCCCTGGGCAATGCATTGCCCTGGGGCCCCCTGCCTACTCTGGACTCGGCGGCCAATGGGAGGGGCGCCTGGAGGAATCGGGCAGGGCGGAGAGGAGTCCGGAGGAGGTGAGCGAGGACATGCATTCATCATGGCAAGAGAGCACAACTACCTGGAGTATATACCTTACTATACACATATTACAGGGACCAATATATACTACAAGAGAGTACAACTAACTACCTGGAGGATATACCTTACTATATACATATTACACGGACCAATATATACTACAAGAGAGTACAACTAGGCTGGAGTATATACCTTACTATATACATATTACAGGGAACACTATATACTACAAGAGTCTCTTGTAGTATATAGTGTTCCCTGTAATATGTATATAGTAAGGTATATCCTCCAGGTAGTTGTACTCTCTTGTAGTATATATTGGTCCCTGTAATATGTATATAGTAAGGTATATCCTCCAGGTAGTAGTTGTACTCTCTTGTAGTATATAGTGTTCCCTGTAATATGTACAGTATATAGACTATATACACATTACAGGGAACACTATATACTACAAGAGAGTACAACTACTACCTGGAGGATATATACCTTACTATATACATATTACAGGGACCAATATATAGTAAGGTATATCCTCCAGGTACTAGTTGTCTCTTGGATGGAGAGAGAGAGAGTGAAAAAAAAAAAATCAAGCAGCCTGGCAGCTGGGCTGGCTGCCTTACCTTTTACAACGGCTGCACATGAAGGGAAAAGTTGGGTGGAGGCAAAGCCAGTCTTCTAGGCACGAGGAGGACGAGCCGACCTCGAGGAGCTGTGCATCATGGGTCTGCTCTGCTCTCAGTCAGAACGTGACGTCACTGGTTGCTAGATGCCAATCGGCCTGGCCTTAGCAACCAGTGGACTCGAGCCACCGGCGGACAACAATGGGGGGGGGGGCGTCAGGGCCCGGCAGACAATGGGGGGGGGGGGCCCTAGACCACCAGGTAAACTAAGTAATCTGGAGGATTCTGGCCAGACTGGCCTGTTGACAGTTTGCCACCATGTGTGTGGGCTGTGGGGCCCCTTGGCAAGTGGGGCCCCCGGGCAACCGCCGGGCATGCCCAATGGAAAAGACGGCCCTGTCACTGGTGATTCTTTAGATGTACAGTATGTCAAATAGTAGAATAATTATATAATATGAGTTTTCAGTTGCCATTTTTGCAGTATCTTGTTTTTTGATGGGTAATTGTTTCTAAAATGTAAATTCTCATTGTGCTGCCCGCATCCGAGAATAAGCCTTGGTAGGATCATTCTCTTCACAGTCGAGTAAGAAGGGAAGCGGGATCACTTCAGAAGTCTATGTTGAATTACAGCATGCATACTGCCCACATTATGTGATGGAAAACAGTGACGTATTATAGCAAAGAATATGAAGGCAAAGGAAATACGCCTAGTTACGCCAACATTGAAGAATTAATTCAATGGAGACAATTGGTTAAATATACAAAGGTTTTTTTTTTTGACCACTACTATTTCAGATGATATTCTGATGATCAAAAAATACTTTAATTTATAGGGTTCTGTATGTTAGAATAAAAAAAAAAAAAAAGGGATAACTGGTCAAAAAAGCAGGGCAGAGGTTAGAGGGATTTGGTTCCATAAGAGGGACACTCACCTAAAGTTACGTACTCTTTGGAGCTATGAGTATGCAAAATCTGCACCTTACATTACTCTGTTAGTAAGAGATGAAACTGCTAAATTTGTATGACAAAAAGTTCATTTGGTGATGGTTTAACATTAGGCAGAGTCATTGTGAGACAGTGAAATACGTAAAGACAAAAGCACACACAAAGCCAGTGTGAAGTCAGCAGTGGAACACAACGTTACAATGAACGATGTTCTGTAACAGTCAGCAGTGCTGGTCTTTATGAGTGATGTTAGTCTCCCTGTATACCCCTGTTAGAGTGAACAGATGGGGGATGCTCAGCTGTCTCCAGCCAACTCTGATACATATTCATTTTCCCATCCCTGGACGATGGTTCCTAAAACAGCACAGATGGAGAATGGCCTGTTGGCTGCTTTCTGTTTCCTGGTAATGTCCAGCTGCTCCACATTTGATATATGAGTGGACAAAGTGGACATAGGCCCGCACGGCTTTCAGTTTAGAGACCTGCTCTGGGAATTAGCGGAGGATCTTGTGTCTTGCTTAGGGATTTTTTTTTAAGGGAATGGTTAATGGCATTTTTCTATTTTTTAATTTTACAATTTTAAAATTTCTGATGTTAAATTTAGTGTCTCCATTTTAATATGTCAATGCCAATTTCATGATGTTATAAAGACCTGGCCGCTACTACCATATACTTCCCAACAAGTGAAATAATTCAACAGTTGTAATGATGTACAAAAATATCTTGTTTATTATTTAACATAAAAAAAATGATTTTATCAATTACAAAAAAAGACCAAAGAAAAAACAAACCTTAAAAACAATTAAAACTAATGCAAATCACATTTAGATGCTAAAAACCGGAGTGGAACCTGTATCAAAGATAAGTACAAGTATTTTAATATTCACTGAAACAAAATCACTGGATAGATTGTACCACCCATAATGATAATTATCATAGAAGATACTTATCACTCAATCTAAAACAATACAGATTTCAAAGCGATCATGCAATAATCTGATCGTTAGTACACAACTTTCAAGAGTCAATCATGACATTTCATGCAAAATTATTCAAAAGGACAAATACGAAAATTTTTCTTGTACGATACCAGAACAAATGATTTTTGTTTAGGCAGTACAATATTTGTCGGATGAAAATCAGAAGCTCCAGACCACGCATGCTCGGAAACACATTACATCATTTCTGAAGTTGTATTCTGTCGTATGAGAATTTTCATAGATTTAGTAAACTATTGGTTTTCAATATGAGACTAGCATGCAAAAAAAAAAAAAAGAAATGGGCGATTATTCGTCCAATATTTACAAGGCTTAAACTAAAATACACAGGAAATGACTAATTGAGACATGGTTGCCCAGGGCATTGATATATTTATTATATATGTTACTCTTTCTTTATTAGGTTTATATTTATTAAGTCCAGGCTTCTCCATATGTGCATTGATAGACTTTGTTGGTCCTTAGAGCACAGAGTGGTGATAACTCTGAGTAGTTCCTCCATTCAGGATCGTGTCCAGATTCCATATCTCTGCTTACAGATGCTTGGCTACTTGCTGGACTTTTCAGGCAGCATGCTCACTTTGTTATATGACAGAATATGACCCCCGAGGGGAAACATGAATTCAGTCCTGACACAAGATTGAAATGTTGTTCTGCCTCAGCGAATAAGCCACACGCTTCTCCTAATCAAATCCTTGTCATATATGTTGCTATATACTTTCATGGCTTTGTTATAATTTACAGGGCAACACCATGCAAACACGTTAAATACTTTGTACTTTAAACCAACTAGTAGGGCAAATATGGATTACCACGCCGTAATAGTGGAACACTGTAGTCAACTATATGGTTTAAAAACAGCTCAGTGCTCTGAAGTTTTCTGGAATGAAATAAAGGATGGATCATAAAAGATGTAGTTTGCTAGAATGGTCTACTTCACCAGGATGAGAAATAGGGTGGTCAGAAGTATCCTTCACTCTACCTGCATGGTGGGTGGTCAGAAGTATTCTCCACTATACTGCCATGGTGGGTAGTTTGAAGTAGATTCCACTATACTGGCATGGTGGATGGTTTAAAGTACCCTCTGATATACTGACCTGCTGGGTGGTTTGATGTACCCGCCACTATACTAACATTGTGGGTGGTTTGACGTATCCTTCACTATACTGACATTGTGGATGTTTTGAAGTACCTTCTACTATACTGGCATGGTCAATGGTTTGAAGTACCTTCTACTATAATGGCATGGTGGATGGTTTGAAGTACCTTCTACTATACTGCCATGGTGAATGGTTTGCAGTACCTTCATTTATACTGGCATGGTGGGTGGTTGGAAGTACCTTCTACTATACTGGCATTTGGGTGGTTTGAACTACTCTCCACTACTGTCATTATGGGTAGTTTGAAGTACCCTTCACTGTTCTGGCATTATTAGTGGTTTGAAGTACCCTCTTCTATACTGGCATGGTGGGTGGTTTGAAGTAACCTTTATTAGACTGGCATAGTGGGTAATATGAAGTACCCTTCACTATACTGGCATGGTGAAGATAGAGTTTATTTTACCTGCTTATCCAGCTTTGGCCTTTAGTATCACATAAACCATAACAGAATGACATTTAATTTGCTAAATCACTGTGCATGATAAACAAAAACAAGTGCCATTTTTTCCCCATAAAATATTTGTTTTGATATTTGTTACTCCCCAGTGCCTATAATCTCCTTTAGCCTGTATGCAGCAAATGCCTGTCTACATGCACTCCAGGGTTGGCTGTGCCAGGGCAGGTTTCCTGATTGTAACAACAGTGTACCATACCTGCATAATGTGTTTTAAAATGTCCTCTTGTAGTCTCCATGCAGAAGCCATCTGATAGAATGACAACACAGGAGCACAATTGGAAAACAAAGAAAGAGTGTTGTCACCCTGTGAGAGAAGGTTCCTAAACACAGACTTTCAAGGCAATGAAGGAGAGCAATTGGATGGCTGCACACCTACACTATACAAATCCAGGTTTATTCAAACTTCACATTACTTCATGCAAAAAGCAACAGAATGAGCTTATAGGCAGGGGAGGAACAAGTAGGTTGACACATTTACAGGATGGACATTTATCAAGCATGTCCATCGTGTGAAACGCGTCAACCTACCTGTTCCTCCCTTGCCTGTAAGCTCATTCTGTTGTTTTTATGAAGTAATGGGAAGCTTGAATAAAACTGGATTTGCATGGTGTGGGTGTGCAGACATTCGATTTCTCTCATTCATATCCTATCTCTGCAGCAGTGATAGAGTGTGCACCCCACCTCATGGACCACAGCCTTGCCGGCTCACCTGTGAGCAGCAAGACTTGGTTTCTTTCATTCAGACTTTCATGGCAAGATCACCAGGTGGAATTTTACTGGAAGATGGAATTTTACGAATATTAAAAATACATTTTGAAATTACATTGACCTAATAAAGCCTACATGATGAGTTTAAACTGTGTTCATAGTCTGTTATTAGTTTGTGAACTGGATCAAGTGATACCCAAGGATGGGCAGAGCTCTCCTATACAATTACAGCTGCTATAATTCATAGTTTTGCTTATCCAATTTGCTGCAGTGTTGACACGCGCTGGCACACATACTGACAAGGGTATCTTCTCTTTAAAGAATAATCTATAAATGACTAAGGGGTTTCACTGATTATAGCTGTTTGTAACCCTTACATAAACATGACATTTGTAAGCAGTGTTCAGATTTGCTGCATCCTTTGGTATAGGTTTGACTTAAATTTACAGTATATGTAAATATAATAGATTATGTAGAGCAATGGAAGATTATCCAAAAGTTGAATTTCATTTGATTACGTAGTGGTCTAATGTTGGATAACTGTTGTAATGTGTATGCCACCTAATTGCCATCATTTACTGCTTAGCTAATCTGTTGGATTTGCACATACTGAACAATAAGCATCTCATGGCTGTGAATACATTCCTTTCTTAAGCTGGCCATAGATGCTTTGAATCATGGCCAGTTCAGCAGAGACCAGCCGAGATTCGAACCATGTATGGGAAGGCTGATTGTACGCAAGCTGATCAATCTATTAACTTGGGTACAATAAGCATGTCAGATCTTTCATGCAATTATTGCCAGGGGCTATAGCCACAAGCAAAGATCACTGTGTTCTCCCGCCTGAGATGGCTCCCAACACTGATTATTTGGGCTACACAGGCTACATAGGAGGATTAGACAGCACTTACTGATTTATTAATGACATTCGTTTCTAAAGGACATTATGCATGTTAATTAAGTAAATATTTTAGTGATGGAATGCGTTATTCTGATGCAGGTTTGTCACACGTTATGTTTTGAGCATATTTGATCACATATCATAGGACAGCTCTGCACTGAGATAACATCAGAAAATTCCCTCAGTGTATGGGGTGGTTTAGTGTGACCTTGCCACAGTAGGTTTTATGTCCAATGGGGATAAGTGTTCTTAGGCTTTTGATGATTTGCTCTTGAAACTTCTGTTTCCTCCCAACATACCAAAGAAAAGTGAGGAGATATTGTTAATGCCTTTAAACCAAATTGGATTTGTATGACTTTGATAGTGATGTTTGATAGTAGGCACATTTTGGTGCAGAGACTGATGTGGATTGTTCAGTGTACCCAGTAAGATTTTCAAGAATGAGTCAGCATTATATAAAGGAACTACTGTAAATGTACAAATTAAAAGAATATGGTTAATATTGCATGTGGCTTGGCACTTTCCTTCACCCTAGTGGCTCCCCCTTGCTCTGCTTACCCAAGCCCTCCCGGCAGAGGTGATCTCATAACGAAGGCGTCCGTGACTTTTTTGCCTTGCTGCGGAGACAAATTGTCAAGAAGTGAAATGGTCGTGCATGACTCCACGGATGCATGCTATCAAGAAGATTAAGTATGTGGACTAAGGATATGATTTCCCTCTTACCAGTTCCTCCTGGGAAATAGGATTTAATCAGTGTAGATTCTGAGGCTGTATAAACAAGCTCTTAGCATTTCTACCTTTTAATCTTTTGACCATGGTGTCTGGGTGTCCTTCAAAAGTAGCCTTATAACAAAGGTCCATTTTTTAGAGGGTACACTAGACCCTTGTTAAAAATGTCATCTAAGTGACAGCCCCTTTATTCCTTCTGGTCATTAGAGAGAAGAGCAATGTCCTAGTAGCTCCTGTCATAAGCTTCTTGTCTAGGCACTGTCACCTGTTCATAAATGCATCTTCCTTGCAAGTTACGTCCTGCCAGCCCATGTATTTCTAACCATGTGTACGTCAACCAGCTGCCATATGGATAATCATTTTGTCCCTGGTGTGTTAACTCATACACGTCTACAATGAGGCTTAGAACTATGTAATAAACATTTCAGTTGTCGGTGCAGGATAATGAGCTGCACTTTCAATGATTTTAAGTGTAAAAACTATCACTACAGACACTTGACTGCAGCCCAATAAGATGATCTGTAGGTAAAAACAAACCATTTGTAATCACGGGCTTGGTACATTTTCTAAACAACTTTCAAAGTCGGATCGTTCTATTTGCACAAGGCATAATTACATCTGATCTAGTTCACATAGGCACCTGTCAAAGTGTCAGTCATTTATCAGTGGAGCCTTTTGTATCTTTCCTATAACTGTCATGAAGAAGACACAGCATGCCATGTCCATTTTGTAACTAAACCATGGCAGTCAACAATTTTAGTGTGTGACAGCAACTAAAAGTCTGGCAGCCAGCCATGCAAAGTATCTTTGGCTGTTGTCATCTTTGCTACACCGAGTAACACAAAGGGGAGATTTATTAAAACTGGGGCACACAGAATCTGGTGCAGCTGTGCATAGTAACTAATCAGCTTCTAAGTTTTATTGTCAAAGCTTAATTGAACAAGCTGAAGTTAAAAACTGATTGAATACCATGTACATCTGCATCAGATTCTAAATGCTGCAGTTTTAGTAAATTTTCCCCAGTATATAGGTATCTTAAAAATAAACAACCTGGTTCTGTAACATCTCTGTTTATCTTGACATACTGGTCTGTTCTATGTAACTGTTCCTGACTGTAATGTATGCCTTTTATACCCTAAATAAACAACCTAATGTAATAATATCTTATATTTTAGATATAAAATATAATAATAAAAAAAAAACATATTGTTTTGTACCTTCTTTGAATTAGAAAAATTAAATATTACTCCAAAATAGATGACGCCAACAACATACACAGTATAGCGTAAGGTTAACATTATTGTAAAATCTGTAAGAAGACTGTCCCCTGTTGTATGGAGGGACAGGAATGAACCTGCATGTGCCAAACTCATTTACCAGCCCAATCAGGCCAGGTTGCGATCATAATGGAATTTTCCATGTCTAAAGGTCTGTTATAAATGATGAGAGAGCTGTAAAACAATGGTGGTTGCAAATCACCACTGTCACCTGTTCTAAATAATGGTGACAAACTGTAGAATTTGTATAGGTTGCAAATGCTCCATATGGTTAACCTGTTATTTGTTGAGTTTGAGCAGATTACATCACCAACTTTCCTCTTGGTCACACCAGCCTAAAGCCACTGGGTTGAATGAAAAAAAAAATGGACAGCTCAGGTTGAAGCCGCTGTACTAACAAACCAATGTTAGTATAGCGATCTCCTCTGCTGTGCTATTGTGTTCTGACATTCCCCCCCCCCCCTTACCAGCACACTCCGGTCGGCGTTCTCAGCCATTGGCTAAGAGCACTGATCAGAAGCCGGCTGGCAGACTTTTTTAATTTATGAGCCTTCGAAGGTGGTCAACTTCTGTCGGACTGGCTGCCCTATACACGGGCCGAATGTCAGACGGCTTCTATTAAATCAGCCAATCCCGGCCGACATTCGGCCCATGTGTACTAGGCTTTATTGGCAAATGTTAATGTTTTAGCAAGGCTAACATTTTCCTTGTAGCATATATAAACAAGAGGTTCATACATATGGGCTCAGGGTGCATAGGATTAACCAATTCACCTGGGCAGCTGGTAGTAGGCCCATTGGGAGAAGCAGTGCTCTTTTATGGTTTGGCTGGTATGCCTTGCCACACATGGTAATTTATAATTAGCCATGCAGCACAGTGTAATCTTTCATGCCCAGCATTTGAGGGGAGCTTGGTGTGCATCAGAAATTCCCACAAAGTTCCCTTGTCTAAAAACACTATATTTCCTCAGAGACTTTTGATAAAACTATATGGCCACAGTTTTTTTTCAAGTTTTTACTCTAGTCGTTTTACAATTCCACGGGTAAAGTATAATCACAAAACTCCAATATAATCTTTAGCATCTTAATATTATTTCAAAAGTAATTTTTGAATTCAAAGATTTCTTTAAAATAACAAACAAAAAGTGAAGCTCTCTCCTTCAATAAAAGTACATTCAAATTATAGTGCATAAATAAATATCTGAAAACAGTGTAAAAACCATCTTTATATAATACATTTACGTGAGTCCATCTTTTCTTTTAAATATACATACAGTCCATCAATAAATAATTCAATGCACGTGGAAAAAAATGGCAGTCCCATACACCATAAACTCTTCAGTGATTGCCTCTGATCACCACAATGCCCTTCACCCCACTTATGGGTGTCTTCTCACCTGCTTGAATGGACCTCATTAATTAAAGGAGGTCTATTTACGCTTTTCAGTGGGATACGTTGCACCGCTCCCACTGGCTGTACACTCAAAATTTGTGGCTCTCTCAGCAGCTCTCAGTGTGGTGTCAATCATATAGGAGGCAAGAGGAAAGAACCATAGTGCAAATTGCTAATAAAAAGTATTTATTTCCATATGGAAATCCACTATCATTTGGGAAGTTTAAAAAAAAAAAGCGGGCATTTCACAATACGATCCTCGGCATACACAGCTCCACCTAGTCCCAGTGTGATTACGTCACCGCCTACCTCTCGCGTAGCACCCAATGGGATTTCTTAAAGTTCAAGCTAGCTGCTTCCTATAGTAAATAGAGTTGAGTAATAGGTGGTTTATGCACAGGGATAGCGCGGAAAGATTTTTCACATTTATATATTCTTTAAAATAATACCTTAAATCCTGCCATGAAATCCTTGTTCAAGCAATTCCTGCTATTGACCCACGACACCTCGTTGCTGTCCCTCAATTTTTTCCCTGAATTGTCAACCTGTCACACACAGTTCCATAGTGGAACTAAAAGATGCCATACCATCACGTAATGTGTTGGTGTACTCCAATGTTGTCACCATCAGGAAACCCGCCTTGATCACAGACATACAGCTGCCCCTGTATGGCAGGAAAGGAAGTAGATGCCAAGCGGCTGGTATAGCTAAAGATAAAAAAGTTTTACAAAAGAAAGACTCTGGCAATTGTTGTAATACACTATTTAGGAAACCAAATCTCATCTAGTTTGAGTTTGCATCCATTTAAAGTTTTTACAATTTTAAAGTTTAAAAAAGTTTAAAAAAAAACTTATTTTTACTTTCTGCAGAGAAGTTGATGTTTGAACCAGGTAACTGTGATCTTTTTTTTTTGTACGAGGTACAATATTTTATTCTTTTTTCAATTTTTACACGCTCTGGAAACATGTGGCTATATTCGTTTTTTTTTTTTTTATTTTGCAGCTAACCTAACTTTTTTTAAAATATGACTCTCTTTCCTTTTACTGGACATCGAAATAGCTCTGGTGTGTTTTATATGTACTTCCTACATAAAATAGAAACAATGCTGGTATATCTTTGACTCATCCCTGAATACCTATAAAATGAGTAGGAATCAAAGCCTTGTTACGTATCCTTTAATTTCTTAAAAGCAATTTGGAGAGAGGGACAATTGGATATCTATGGTTTATGTCATGTCTGCTTAACCTTGTTACTCTTAAAAAGCCCCCAACCAGTAATCCCATTTCAAAAATGTATTGTCATTTGAAAATGGTTTTCCAGAGGCGGACATGCTGCGAACACAGTTACAGCTGCTGCCCACAGAGGAATAGAGTCCACTGGGACCTCTATCGCTTGATGGCATTGAGCAAATATTTGAAGGCTGAATTTTGATTTGCGCTTTGGATAGAAATAAGGGATGATTGGCATTAACGTGCCAGCTTTCTCCCATGTATGCTTGATTTGCAGAAATCGTTCTTATGTAGCAGTTGCACTTAGTTAAGTGAGGAAGGAACAAAAGATCAGTTTAGGATGCTGCTGAATAGATTAACAAGATTTCCATAATTAGGAGCCACAAGGAACAATAGTATCCACCCCTCCCCACGTTCTATCAGTCCTTTGTCTTCAGCGGTGGATAATGGACGAGCAGCCAGGGTGGGAATCCAAGATGCCATTTGGTCACTGGGCAGGCATTTTCTCACACTGCCAACAACAAGGCATTGAAACATCTGTCCCGTTCCAAAAACTCATTCACTTTTTGTAAAGAACGTGAAAGTCTATGTCCACCTGTCAAGCTACTGTTTTGTTTTATTTCATTTTTCCACCTCATTTGTGTGTAAAATACTACTAATCACTATAAACATGGCAGATCTAAAATAGGAACCGCTGTGCTTGTGATTGGCTATTGTGTGCTTCATGGCGAACAGCCTGGTCATTTGATATGAGGACTGTAGTTTACTTCTGACAGATCTACACTAATATGGTGATGAAGAAATCTGCTCTAAGATCTACATGATATTGTGACTTTCTACACAGACCGTAACCTATCCGAGATGCTGGTTTGGGTTTCCTAGTTCTCCGCTTTAGACTGTGTGCTTTAGTTGTGATCTTACTTGTGATCTGTGCGATAAGTCATTTTGCAGCTGGAACGGATTTGCTATAGGGCTGACACTCAAGAAAGGCTAAGTCAAGTGCAAAGTGCTGTAGGGAAAACAAGAAGGCAGAATCCATTTTTAAATAAAGATGAATGCTTCTGTAGACAAAGAGAATGTGCGATCCCAGCAAACCGTTAACCGAGCCACTTCAATTGTAAGAATAGTCAAAACTTTTTTTTTAAGTTTTGGGTAGTATAGAAGAGAATTATTTTTTTATCATTATACAAGATTTAAATAGTGCCAAGAATTGGGAATTACAAAATAAAGAGAAACAATAGAGTTACAATACAATTCAAAACCAGATGGTTAGGAAGAACCTGTTCCTGCAAGCTTACAATTTAAAGAAACCACTGTTCATTTTTCTTTTGCCGTGTCAGTTTCTGATATGTAGATTCATTCTCTAAATTTGTCCTGGTGACCTTTGTCATTAAAACAGAAAGTGATAGAAAATCCAAAATTTTAGAGTTGTCATCAAAAGAGGTACAAATTCCATGGTAGATACCTGTTTCCGTGTCAACTGTCTAAGACTGAATTTTCCAAACTTTTTAAAGATTTCCTCCTACACCCTATTGCAGTGATGGCAAACCTTGGCACCCCAGATGTTTTGGAACTACATTTCCCATGATGCTCAGGTACACTGCAGCGCATGAGCATCATGGGAAATGTAGTTCCAAAACACCTGGGGTGCCAAGGTTCGCCATCACTGCCCTATTGCATATCTGGGACAGAAAGTGACGTTAGGGCTCCCCTATTAAACACAGATAGTAAACTATGAATTAACAGGGGTTTGAACCCATTCCCATTCCATCCAAAATGAAAAAAAAAATGTTTTATCAATACATGCACTTTTTTTTTTTATTCTTTATTTAAGAGAGCGTGAAAATCCAAATAATGACAAAAAAACATTATTCATCAGTCACCTTAATTACAATATGCATGGAATTCTGACTTGAAACATGATCAGTGTTAAAGACCGTCATTTCTCTAAGTTTGCATGGTTTTATAAGTGATATAACCACATAAAACTAAAATTAAAATAAAAAAAAGGCCATGGGGCTACAAAATAATGTAGCAGTAAGAATAGATGAGAAAAAGAGAAAGACAATAAGGTGGGGAGATATTTCTAGGTAGGTACCCCCATCCTCTTTCTACATCCAGAACCAGTAAAGCAGAGTACTTAGAGTATAGAATGTGGGCCCACAGGTGTGCCATTTTACATAGATGCTAAGGGGGTTTGGTCTTTGTAAAAGAACCATGGTGTCCATATTTGCCAATATTGTTCATCTTGACCTTTCAGGACCATTGTGCGATATTCCATCTCCTGGATCTCTGTGGTCCTCCTGGCCTAACACATACACTTAAATTAAGATGTAAACCTTAAATAAAAGACATTTAGTCTGCTAAAGCATTGTATGTTATACTGTCAAATAATTGCCATTTTGTTTAAAAAAAAAAAAAAAACTTTTACCTTTTTCTTATCCCTTGTTGCATCTCAGTGCTGCTGGACTCCCACAGCCTTTTTGCATATATTTCCTGTGTATATGCATACCCTCCAGCGATGGCTGCATGGTATTCCTCAGGGCAGGTTTCCTGATGGTGACAACAGTGGAACATGCTTTTGTAATGTGCAATTAAACAGCCATGTAGTCTCCATTGGTGTCCCATGGGGCAGTAGGGCTGATTTACAGATTTCTTCTGTTTTGGTAAATCAACCCCAAAGTGACAACATAGGATCTCAAGTGGGATACAGTGAAAGAGAGTTGTCATACTGCAACAGGAACTGTCTGAACAAAGATCTTAATGGGAGGATCACCAGGCATTATTTTAATGAATGCCTCAGATTTTAAAATACTAAAAATGACTGTTAAAAATGATATTAACATTGTAAAGCTTATATAAAATTATATCAATGTAGTTTAGAGTCAGCTATGATTGGCTTTTGCAAGAATCTGATAGGGATTTGTCATAATCCTGAACCCTGTTGTTACTGGTTCCTTCTAAGCATCCTCCATACAGACATCATTAGCAGGGTTGTCAACTGTCAGTAAATGTACGAACAGTTTGTAAAATCCATAATTTTTGCATCTGTCCAGGAATATTCGTAATGGACAATGAAGGCTGCATATCCGTAATGAACATTCATGGACTTATGCAAAAATGACGGATTTTACAAACTGTTTGTAAATTTACTGACAGTTGGGAACCCTGATCATTAGTCAAGTAGTTGGAACATAAGAACTTTTAAAAAAAAAACTATCATGTGTATTTCCCCTTTATAATAACAGACCGTTTGCTAACTCCACAATTCCCTGGACACATGTAGATTGTTCATTGTGCATTAACATGCTCATGTTGATGGATAAAAAAGGGTCCTCATTAGGGGTCGATTGATTATCAGCAAAGATCGGAATCAGCCCCTGAGGTTACCCATATTGCCGATATTTCGGGAAAGTTCTTGTACCGGGGGGATGCCTGCAGCTAGAGGCCTCACCCCGGTACCGGCGTTGGCTGTCTTGTAATGACAACCGATGCGGCTGAAAAGCCACTCGGCTGTAATTACAAGGAGCGGGAGGGGCCCCCTCCCGCCCCCATCGGCGGCTCACCCGGGAGACCTGGGCAACCAGCCTGCACAACAAATTTGTACTATATTGCAGCTTACCAGTCCTTAGATGTTGTGTCTGCTTTCATTTTCTTTTTTAAACTAAGTACAGTTAGTAGGTCCTTGTCACTTTATGTGCACTGAAGTGAAATCTCAAACAAACAAGGGTACCAGCATTCCTAGCAATCTTCTGTGGACTACAGAGCACATGTATCCCATGTTAGAAAGATGAGAATGGTGGGAGGTGTTTCTATCCTAATCAGGAGCACAATCAAGGGTGACAATGCTGGTCGTCTATGAATACAATACAGTGCGTGAGTGTTGTCACCCTAAAGCCTAGTACACACCACTAGTTGTTTTTTCGTTGAATAAAAAAAAAACTGGCAGCTTTGGTCAGAGCCCTGTACTAACAATCCGATGTTAGTACAGCGATCTGCCCTGCTGTTCTATTGTGTTCTGACAGGGGGATGGCCCCCGCTGCTAGAACACTCTGGTGAGCGCTCTCTGCCATTGGCTGAGAGGGATGATCGGGAGCCAGTTGCCTGCTGTCGTATGACAGAAGACGGTCTATTGGACTGGCTGCCATACACACGGGTAAAATGTTGGCCGGTTTTTTTGAACCGGCCGATGTCACCCGACATTCGGCCACTGTGTACTGGGCTTAAGACAGGAATTGTGTTTGCTGGCAGAATCAGCAGATAAAGATAAAAATAAAAAAAAAACTGTGTTTTTTTGGGGTTTGGATATACAAAACAATATTAGATGGATACGTTAGATGCTGTGACAGTGACAGATGGCAGTATTTTTGAAGGTTGTAAACTTAACTTCCTAGTGAACTTTTTTTTTTTTTCATTTATAAACTTCTTATGTCAAAATATTCATCATGGAATTTCAAAAATGATTTAAATTATATTTACTTGTTTTTAAAATGGCAATAGGCATGAGATGACGCAAATGCTTCTAGTCTAAGGGCTCGTATACCAGGCTGTGTCTGTCATTGTACTATATCTTTCTGACAACTTATGCCTCAGTTCCCTTGCCTATTACTAGAACATTCTATACTATTAAACACTTGGTGTTCATTACCTGATGTGTGTAGACGGGATACCAATATACATTATTTTTCCCATGATCTTTCCCTTCTGTTTCATGTCTTTAAGCTGCCTTTCCAGTATCACTTCATACATGTCCTGCGGAAACTATGCTAATAAATCTGGAGCTATTTATCAAGTTAATGGGTGTTTTACTGCAACCAGAATTTAGGCTTGCACTGTGCGTGGTAGAGTTAAGTATCAGGATAACTTGGAAAATATACAGCACTCAGGAAATAAGATAGAACCTTTGGCCTTTATCTGTAGTTTAATGTAAGATGGTTTGTTAACACCTTTAAAATGAAAAGCTAATATACAAAAATACCTATTGTGTAGTGTTGTGACCCGCCGCAAAACATGCGTTACTGCAATGTACAGTAATGCACTGCAGATACTTGTTGCGGTACATTGTAATACAAAGATAATTGCACCCCAATCCTTATATTTACAGTGCAATGCAACACAACTGTATTATAGTAAACCACAACACACTGATGCACATAACGAATGTGCATAGACCTGTGCAGAACATTTTTTTTTTTGTACGACCTATTTTTTTTTTCTTTTTTATTCGCATTGAGGTGCGTTGATGGCCTCATTGTGAATAAGCTACTTAACAAAAGATGCCTCAATCTATGAAAAAATGCATGTTGCAGCACACTATGTGCTATGGTTCGGATGGGCCTTACCATGAACATACAAATAGAATGACAGGCTAAGCACACAATTTGATCTTATTTTTTCTGACAATGAGATTCATAATGTCAGGGCTGGACAGGGAAGGCACAAAAGTCTTGGCAGAAACAGGAAACATTTATCTGGACTTTCCACAGAAAAATACTGTATCTTACTAAAGTGAGTTGTAAAGAAACAGACAGAGAATAAACAGGATGCATGTAATATGATAGCACTCCATTTGTATAATTTTGGCTGCCCTCTGTCATCTCTCTCTAAAGACTGTAACATTTTTAAGTAGCTTTTGAGATTCTTCCCATAATCATGTTACAATGTATTATCAATAACTACAAGGATTATAGGTCATTGACAGGTTAAGAGGACAGAATAAAACCTATGTAACATGCCTCAAGAAGAAAACACAGCATATCTGGCTAAAATAGTATCTCTAACTCATTCTCTAAGTTGACAATATATAATTTTCATTTGGCCATATAGTTATGCCATATATCAGTAGACTTTTATTTGAAGTTTTTGTGCTCAGAAGTTTCTTATGATTTTCTAGTGGTTCATGGGGTCAAAATCTGGTCCATTTTCAACTGCAGTCATGAGAAAATTTAAAGGTGCAGGATGGAAAATGTTCTTCAACTAATGAAATTCTAACCGTGAATGTGGTCTTTGTTTGGGAAAAATTGCATGTATTGTAATGAAACCTGTTTAATATTTCTGGGATTCTATTCAAGTAGCAGGTCTGGATGTCACTAACTTTAAGGGCTTTCGAATAAAAATATCTGACTCATTGATGGCAAGAAAAAAATTTCTGACAAACAGTTTTTTAGAATGCGTGAACAAAAATCTAATTTTTTGTTCGAATACAGCAAGTGTATGGCCAACATTAGAAAATATTGGGGTTGATTTACAAAGGTATTAGAGGCCGTTGCCCTTTGCAAAGTGTATGATCACCTAGCTTAGTAAAGAAGATGAATTTGTGTTAACTTTGAACACCAAATACATTCAAATATATTTGAGCTCAATGAAATGTTGAAGTTTTTACCAACTAAATAAAAGCCAGGAGCGTCAACACAAAAGGTGTGCAAAGGATTACATTTAGAGCCCATTCACACTAGCGCGACTTGTCAGGCGACTTGTCAGCCTGACAAGTCGCGGTATGTCGCGCTCCATTGAGTAGCACAGGACCCGTTCTAATAGGAGCGACACAAATCGCTCCAACTTAGAAAAAGGGTCCTGTACTACTTTGGGGCGACCTCGGAGCGACTTGCATAGACTTCCATTATGTGAAGTCCCTGCAAGTCGCGCCAAAGTCGCAGTGCACAGCGGTGCACGCGACTTCACAGGTCGCCCCCGAAGTCGGATCGCCTCAGTGTGAACCGGCTCTAAGTTTCTTTTACTAAAGTTTTCTTGACATTTTTAAACAATAAAAAAGAGAATAGAAACTTTACACAATCAGTGTGGGAACAAAAGGCATAGGTGCACAGTGCACAAATTTTCCTCCCTAAATGTAGGGCATAAAGGGAAATGGCCTTAGAACAAGGATTAAACAAGACTTGCGAAATACTCAATTATAAGCGCCTGGAGTAATGATTGTACAATTACAAGAACCATCAAAGAGACATAATCAAGGCAATCAAGGCAATATCATGCTTTCCAATCCACAGGCATCCCTATTGCTCTGTGGCCCAAATAATGAATTAAATTAAAAAGAAAAAAAGGGGGGGGCAGCACCCTACATTGCTCATAAAGAGCATGCCAGAGCCCAGCAAAAAGGAAGGAAGAAATCAGGGATATACCGCCACAAAAAAAGAAAAAGGGGGAGAGAAGAAAAAGGAATGGAGAGGGGGGAATCGGGTACCCCAGGGGTTTCTAAATTGTTCCATGAAATCATCACAATTCCAAAAACTGTATATATATATATATATATATATATATATACATATATATATATATATATATGTATACATACATATTTACTTAGTTTTTTTTATTATATTATGATTTATGATTTTGTGTTTCAAACTTTATTATACCCAAGATGTTATAAAGAAGAACGCGCAGTAAAAAAAAAATATGTAAATAGTTGGTTTGGACTGCTCATTCTTAAGAATTACATGCAAATAATGGTACTGCTTTCAGCACCTAAAATCCGAAAGAATCATACCGCCAGGGAGGTTAAATAAGTAAATATAATATAAAATCCTATCTACTGTATTTACTAAGGCTAGCAGCATAAGGATTTAAAATAGGTAATTTGATTGAGGGAGATAAATTCCACTGTAATCAGCCACACTAGGCTACCTGTACTAAGCTACCCCTCCAAATCTGGCAAATTTGGTCTGTTTCCTGATGAACTGGCTAAAATCTGAGCAGTGGATGGCTTGGTCAGCACCCTTCTGCCCAACATCCTTCAATGTGAAAATCGACAGCTACAAGTGGTGGCTGCCAGAATATAATAGCGCACAGCGAATATTCTTTCATCCATGCTATTTAGTGTGGATGGGAGAATCAATACGTTTCTCTTATTCAACCCAGGGCTGAAAAAAGAGAAATCCTAACATGTATGGCCAGCTTAAGGCTACCTGTTCCTGATACAAACTACCCTACTTCCCAGTGTATAATTTAAATACTGTAGATATTCAATTTGGCTGGAGATGATGGAAAAAAGTTGATGGAGAGAAGTAGTCACATGGAAACAATGCGAATGGCACTTCAGAAAGTTAGGAAATAATTTTGTTCCTGTGATGGGTAATATAAGTGCAGGAGCAGATAGAAGGAAAATTGAAATTGATGTTGGAGTAGAATTGCTGATAATAGTGGCCAGATACAGAGAGTGAGGAAATGTGGTTTAAGGTGCACAAGGTCAGTACATGCAGAGAGGATGTGGAATCTTTTTCTCCTGCTCTTACCGATTGATTCTTCATATCAGATCTCTTCTATATCTCAGCCTACAGCTCTCTCTATAAACTCACCCGACTCTCAGTTGGCTTTGCTTTCCCTAAGCACAGATATGATTGTAAATATCCTTAGTAAATCTGTGTATGTGCTGGTGCTTAAAAAATAAGCATATTTTCACTTTTTATGTACAATTACACAAAAAAATTATAGATGTTTGTTTAATAGTTAATAACATACTAGAGACAAATAAAATGCTATTATAGTAAAGCCAAACCTGTCTATGTTACATTGGGAAAACTTTACTTGACTTCTCGTTCCAGAAATGCAACAAGAAGTGAGAGGAAACCTTTATCAAATGAGGAGTATTTTGCTCTTAGGAAAGTTGTCACAGAAGCAGGCATCTCCATTGGAAATTTCCTTGTACCTTTTGTTGTGGTGACAATTGTAACATGTCGGATTTCCCATCTCTTTTTGTCTCAGTAAAATTTGAGAGGGTAAATCACTCCAGTAGAGACACAGACGGTGATAAAACCTGATAGGGGTTCTAATAATTGCCTATAACAACATATGGATATACATACAATTTAAAGTGTTTGTAAAGTCACATTTTGACTTTACTGGTGTCCCCTCTGGATTATGCAGGTATTAATTACAGTGTGTGTGGTTTATTTAAATGACAAGGATAAATACCTTTTATCACTCTGCAGCTGTGTGGTCACATGATCCCCCTCTGCTCTCCTTCCCCGATCTATGGAGAGAAGTGGGAAGGGCTGAGATTCCAGTGTGAGGTCACCCGGCCAGCAGAGGGAAGTCACAGGACCGCACAGCGGTGGTGTAGGAAAAGGTATTTAGGCTTGTCATTAAAAAAAAAAAAAACACATACACAGTAGTTAATAACTGCATGATTCAGAGGGGATACAAGTATTTTTGATGCATATAGCTGCTGAATTGTGGCGGTAGGGGCGGGAAGGAGATTGGCTCTCAGGCTGACAGGCTGGGGGAGAGGGAGAGACTCATAGCATAGAGCGGGATGATGGAGGGACATAAACTGATCATGGAAATCATGGTTCAGTAGCAAGGATTACCGTGGTCAGCACACACAGGGGGACACAATCACAGGCAGGATCAACCAGGTATATTTAGTTTTTTTGTTAGGCTTACAACCACTTTAGGTATCTACACTAGGTGCATTCAAAAAGTCGTTATAATTTCTGTTAAAGTTTAATCTGCCTATGTTTTGCCTTCCTTGGTTCCTCCAACAATAATGCCTCATGGATGTGCAATAATATTATTAACAATAATAAAAAAGCCTCATGGATGTGCAACATGTCCTTGAAATATATTTTTGTGACATTGCAAAACAAAAAAAAACTTGAGACATAAATTTTAAATAAAGCCCTTCCAGACTCATTACATATCTTATTTTGATCCCAGTGATGTCAACCCTGGGTCTCTGTGCTTCTCTGCCCTAGGTAATTCTTATATGTGATGGTGAGCTTCCATGATTGAAAGAGCTGAAATCCAATGAATGAAATAAGCAGGTCTGGGTCAGGAACAGTAAGACTGGGGAGGAACAGGCTAAATGATGCTGGGTCCTTAAGCCAGGAAATGGGATGAAGCGGCGCTAAATCCTAATAATGAAATCATGAATAATCATATGGTAAATAATGTGGCATAAAAACAACTAAACATGCAGTAAATAAATTATGAGCAAAATATATAATTGAAAAAATATGAAAAAAAAAATCAATCATATGAAAGTGATATTATGAAATAGGTGCAAAATCCAGTGTTACATGAACATAAAAAGTCAATGAAAAAGCCCTTTTTAATATAAAACAAGAATGTCCATAAAATGCAAAAAGTGTATAAGTAACGTTGATTGATGGAATGGACCACCAAGCACCAACACTTAGCATACACTTCTTACCAGATAGCATGGACCATAAATTATAATGGTCATAAAAGCACAAAATAACCCGGCATCCAAGATAGGCGGTAGCTGCTCAGCAGCAGCTCCAAATGGACTGGGAATAAAAAAAATGAACAAGCATAGTGAAGCCTGCTAACATTTAAGTCCTTTTTTTTAAAAATATATAAGAAGTACCTTCAATAAATTGTAAACAGGCAAACACGAGTTAAAAACCAGCAGACTATCAGCTCATGAGAAAGGAACGCTGTGAGTAACGACTAAGCAAGCGTGATGTCTTCAGTAACAGCCAATCCCAGCGCGTTACATCATTGGTGGCGTCTTCCCAGGGGCAGGCCGAACAATTGATGTTTCTGCTAATGCAAAGCAACCCATAGCACCCAATCAGAATTACCTTGCTGAGGCCAAACCAGTAAAAGATAGTTGGATGCTATATATTTATATTGCACTTAGTGGACCTTTTGGTAACTTTAGAAGTTTGCATAAACAAATTCCTTACTGTATACTGTATGTTGTGCTTTTGTCTAGGCTGAGATGATGCCATCAGTCTGCTGCAGGCAGGAGGAAGCATTTCCTGAGTTTTCTCTCCTCCAGTGACTGCAACATTGTAACACTCTAGCAAGTCACAAGGTGAGAGGTTGCAGCAGGGTTTGATCTGCATCACTCATTTGTGAACACAGGCAAGAACCACACAGGCACCATGGTTTGCATGGTTCTGCCATGTCTGAGTCAGTATCTCATTCCAGGAAGCAGATGCATGTCTCAGATGCCTGGCTACAGATGGCTCCATCTTTATGTAGCGAAGGGGGAGTCCTGTGATCTCTCTGAAAGGAAATATATGCCTCTGTTACACTTACACATTACATAGCATACATGTGTTTAATGATTAAAGATATATCTGATGCTAAATTTACTTTAGGAATTAGCATTTAGGAACTCTTTTGAGCAGGCACTATTTTTCCCAATGTAGTGCACCACAATGCATTACTGGGCATAGTGGTGCACTTCAATGCATGTGCTCAGAGGGGAGTTGGGTTCACACATTGGGGTGCCTATCAAAGAGAAATTCACTGCAATGCACCAACACCCAAAATGTTTGTTGGGCCAATGAGCACCTTATCACAATTTTGAAATACTCTTTTCGCTGCCATACATTGAGGTACCATGTATCAGCACATTGTGGAGCCATTCATTTTAAATAACACCCAAAACACTAAGGCAGGGGTAGGCAACCTTTGAGAGGGGGAGGTCTACCCGAACAACATGAAAGAGATCAAATATCACCAGGGTTTGATGCCCCTTTTAAAATAAATTAACTATCAATCAAGGCCTAACTAAATAGTAAAGAAAATGTATTTAAGATAACAAATGTCACAGTGTCAATCAATAAATGAGTGGACAGTGTTAGTAGGGTAGTAGATGGTGTGTGGTCAGTATTAGTTGGGAGGTAAATGATGTCAGAAGGGCAGAGGATGGTGTGTGGACAGTATCAGTAGGGCAGTAGATAGTGTCAGAAGGGCAGAGGATGGTGTATGGACAGTGTCAGTAGGGCAGTAGATAGTGTCAGAAGGGCAGAGGCTGGTGTGTGGACAGTGTCAGTAGGGCAGTAGACAGTTTCAAAAGGGCAGAGGATGGTGTGTGGACAGTGTCAGTAGGGCAGTAGACAGTGTCAGAAGGGCAGAGGATGGTGTGTGGACAGTGTCAGTAGGCAGTAGATTGTTTCAGAAGGGCAGAGGATGGTGTGTGGACAGTGTCAGTAGGGCAGTAGACAGTGTCAGAAGGGCAGAGGATGGTGTATGGAAGGTGTCAGTAGGGCAGTAGACAGTGTCAGAAGGGCAGAGGATGGTGTGTGGACAGTGTCAGTAGGCAGTAGATTGTTTCAGAAGGGCAGAGGATGGTGTGTGGACAGTGTCAGTAGGGCAGTAGACAGTGTCAAAAGGGCAGAGGATGGTGTGTGGACAGTGTCAGTAGGGCAGTAGACAGTGTCAGAAGGGCAGAGGATGGTGTGTGGACAGTGTCAGTAGGGCAGTAGATAGTGTCAGAAGGGCAGAGGATGGTGTGTGGACAGTGTCAGTAGGGCAGTAGACAGTGTCAGAAGGGCAGAGGATGGTGTGTGGACAGTGTCAGTAGGGCAGTAGATAGTGTCAGAAGGGCAGAGGATGGTGTGTGGACAGTGTCAGTAGGCAGTAGATTGTTTCAGAAGGGCAGAGGATGGTGTGTGGACAGTGTCAGTAGGGCAGTAGACAGTGTCAAAAGGGCAGAGGATGGTGTGTGGACAGTGTCAGTAGGGCAGTAGACAGTGTCAAAAGGGCAGAGGATGGTGTGTGGACAGTGTCAGTAGGGCAGTAGATAGTGTCAGAAGGGCAGAGGATGGTGTGTGGACAGTGTCAGTAGGGCAGTAGATAGTGTCAGAAGGGCAGAGGATGGTGTGTGGACAGTGTCAGTAGGGCAGTAGACAGTGTCAGAAGGGCAGAGGATGGTGTGTGGACAGTGTCAGTAGGGCAGTAGACAGTGTCAGAAGGGCAGAGGATGGTGTGTGGACAGTGTCAGTAGGGCAGTAGATAGTGTCAGAAGGGCAGAGGATGGTGTGTGGACAGTGTCAGTAGGGCAGTAGATAGTGTCAGAAGGGCAGAGGATGGTGTGTGGACAGTGTCAGTAGGGCAGTAGATAGTGTCAGAAGGGCAGAGGATGGTGTGAGGACAGTGTCAGTAGGGCAGTAGACAGTGTCAGAAGGGCAGAGGATGGTGTGTGGATGGTGTCAGAAGAGCAGTGGATTGTATCAGTAGGACAGTGGACGGTGTCAGTTAGTATAGCAGTGGACAGTGTCAGTACAGCAGTGGATGGTGTGTGGTCAGTATCAATAGGGCAGTAAATGATGTCAGTAGGGCAGAGGATGGTGTCAGTAGGGCAGTGGATGGTGTGTGGACAATGTCAGAAGGACAGTAGATGGTGTCATTAGAGCAGTGTGAATGGAGTCAGTAAAGCAGTGGATGTTGTGTGGTCAGTATCAGTAGGGCAGTGAATGATGTCAGCAGGGCAGAGGATGGTGTCATGAGGGCAGTGGATGGTGTGTGGGCAGTGTTAGTAGCGGAGTAGACGGTGTCAGTAGAGCATTGGGGATGGTGTCAGTAGGGCAGAGGTTGGTGTCAGTAGGGCAGTGGATCTTGTCAGTATTTTTATATTTGTATTATTTTTTTTTCCATTTTTTTCAATTATTTTTTATAATATTTTTTATTTTTATTTTTTAGGAGCCCCGTTGGGGACTGATGTCCCCTGATGTCTCACTTTTGAGACAAAGAAGGGGACTGAGGACAGAGAACACAGTTTACTATGCTTCAGTTATTAATGGACACAGTCAGTGATCGGTACTAATCACTGACTGTGTTCATTCAATACATATTTACTGATCCCTTCCCTGCTCTTCATCCTGATATATCCCTCAGCCAGCGGGAGGGGTAAGGAGGGGAACCCGGCAGCACAGCGGGGAGGTCCAATGGAGCAGACGGGGCCAAGCAACACAAAGAAGAGGAACCTGGTGAGGAGGGACGGCGGGGGCAGCATTTAGTGGAACCAATGGCTGTATTTTCCACCCTGCAGTAGTTGAATTCTGGAAGGGTGGTGAGGAGGAGAAGCGGGTATTGCCGGCATTCAGCTGCTACAGGGAGGAAAATACAGCCATCGCTTCCACTATATGCTGCCACCGCCGCCTCTCCTCCAGGTTCCAGGGTCATCAACCAAGGGATGCGATCTACCTATCACCTGCCCATTATCGTTTTTTTGGCTGAAACAGTGTCCCTTTTAGATACCCAGACATGAAGCCTTCTGATGATTAGATCAGGAATTATCAGATTTTCATATGGGCATATCACTTTCTGGTTTGTTTTATCACACCTGTATGGATATACAACTTGCTAACATAACGTGGAAGAATATTCAGCAAACAAGATAGAATTATCCTTCATTACAAAATGACAAAGATGGGTAACGTCAAAGGTTTTTTTTTATCACATGAACTGAGGAAGAGAAGTGCAAACCACTTGGTGGCCTGTTGTAAGTGGAGTCTTTTGTGCAGATAAATTACTTTTCCTTCTACTTGTCTGCAAAAAGAGAAATGTACTGACAATTTTCTAGAGTACAGAGACTTTTGCTTTCTAGCCTTGCTGAAAGCTCCTTTCATCTTGAACTCATGTCTTTTGTTTGTGGGAGAAAAAATTATTTGTAATTTCAAAATTAAAGTCCAACCCAAAGATTAAAGGTGGATTGTATCCACATGACATTTCTGTTATTAGTAGAAACATATTGACAAGCCATAAGAAATTCCTCTTCATCCAAAATTTTACCAAGGAGTTGAGCGTTGATAATAGCATGTCTTTGCTCAAATTGTCTATGAGTAGGATTCTGTTAGGCCTTTTAAAAGCAAGGATATCTAGTTGCCACTAACTAATGGAGTTTGAATGTCAGAACATCATCAAGGTACTGAGATCCTCCTTGTGCTATCCTTTTCATTTGGGCTTTCAAAACACATTGATGTGTCTCTCCTAAGGGCCATCAGCCTAGTATATCTTATGAGTGAGCCCTAGCTTAATTCCCTCTTGCCTCCAGCCCAATCAACACCCCCCCCCCCCCCCAGTTTCTTTGCGCTGCTCTGGTTGAAACTAGAAGCCAATTTGAGAAAATAATGTTTGATAGCCAGGATTCAAGCACAAGGCCATGCTTAGGTAATCTTAATGACTTTCAAATTAAATCACAGTTCCTATAGTTCCTATACTTCCTGCATCAAATTTGAACTCTTATTGGCTCCAGTTGAGTTTTTAGCTCCTTATTTTAAAGCTAAACTCCAGGCACACAACTAAATAGATATGTACGAATTGTTTTATGAATCCATCCACCCAATTGTGAGGCCTAACACACAGCACAAGCAGCCTTGTAACCTAACCTTCCTGAGGTTAAGATAGATCACCTGCCTCTAGACTGTGACTGGACAATGACAAAGCAGCAACAAACTTATGTGGTCATCTCCCTATTCTGTCCTTCTTTCAGCATGTTCCTGGTCACAAGTATTGGCCCTCCCTTTGTTACTGCTACACAGGGAATAAAATGTGTCTGAACATAAGCCACATCCAGGTACTTATACTGGTTGCAGTTAAAATAGTTATTGTATAATAAATACATAACATACTAGACTAGATACAGACTAGAGTTTTCTTTTAATGTCTGCAGAATCTAAATATAACATGTTTGCTATCTCTTAATCAGGCCATACATTATGCAATTCTCTTTCCTTCAACTATGGGTGGAAGGAAAGAAAATTGCTCGATTCCCCCATCAGCACAGTCAGTGTTGATGTGTGAATCCCTCCCACAGCGCTATTGTGTTCTGTTTGTGGGGAGCGCGTGGAGCCTTTTCTGCTGGCAGAACACAATGATTAGTGCTGCCAGTTTAAAGCCAGTGGCACTAATGGTTCAGGAAAAACCCAACAGGCTTGTTGTACACAAGTTGATTGCTGGATCGATTTGTGTACAACCAGGGTACGTATACATTGATCTAAATTAGTCCAGTTCCTGCTGAACCGGCAGAATTTCGAACCATATAAGGCCGGCTTTATTGTGCTGTTTTCTTAGCTGAAAGAGAAACACAAACATTTATGACATGAAACTTGACCAAGCTGAATCTTCCCTATTGTAATCAATTAGCACATATCTTTTATCCTGTTAGATGTGACCAGTAAGCGTTTCCCTTGTTAATCCCCTTCCCTCCCTGTGTTTTGCTGTGAGGCCTGAGTCCTGCTAAAAATACTTTTCTTGTTTTGAGCCATCCTGGTGTTGGCACCATTGAGGGCGCTTTATAAAAAGATTTAATTCTGCCTTAAATCATCACGCATTTTGAGAAGAAGTTTCAATAGGCAAACCTTGCCTCATTTTCATGAAAAAGGATCCATACGGATAAAACTCTTTGCCATCACTAATGACCGTTTACCTATCCATGGCACTTTTAATAATGGCAAGTAAACGGTGGTCCGTGCTGGATAAAGCCTCGCCGCGCTCTTGTTTAAATCCTCTTGTGTAGGTTTGATATCTAAAATGGAAGCTGTGATGCTGCATAAGTCAATTAAAGCATTAGGTAATCTAATTGTGCTGTAGCCACAAAGTAGCTTAAAAGCTGCACTGCCAGTGAATAGTACACGGGCCCTTCCCCAACCCCCTTTGGTTTGGCTATCCCCCATGGTCTTTATAGGAAAAAAAAATGGGGAATGGAGAAAATACACAGAAGGACAACAATAGGTCCGGAGGGACTTGCTCATGCAGATGTTGGGAAAGCCAGTACGCCTAGCCAGAGGGCAAGAAATACTTTGTGTGCACGGAGAGAGCTGTATGCCTGTAATATAATCAACAAAGTGAAAAAGGGGGGGGGGGGGGTTCTGGCCAGCGCTGCTGAAATTTTGGAATTTGTTTTGCCCTCAGCAAGTCTCTCAATCTTGTCTCTGTTCATTAGTTGCTGGGGGAAACTGATCAGCAGAAAAATTGTGCAATTAAACTTACTTATCCTGCAGACATTGATGTGTGATTAACATTCTTCATGCTGCTTTGATTACTTGCTTTGTTCAGCATGTATGAATTGGAAGGCGACACTCTGTTCTGCAAGGATATTTGTAAGAAACATTTCTTAGGAAACAATAAAGATGATCGACAAATCCTGTACTAAAGTTTGTTCTTAAAAGAGAAAAGAAGTAAATGCAGAGTTGCATGTGTTAGTTACACTATTGTATGTGAGTTTTTTTATTTAAGTCATTATTGATTTATTACCTTATTTTGAATTCATGGTTAATTTTCTTTGCTTAGCATGACATTAGGAAAAGTTACAACTTCTGTAAAGTCCTTCATTTGCCACATTTCCTTGGAAACATTATACAAAATCTCTCAACATGAGGAAAATCCTACCTTGAATATCCGTTACTTTTACAGTTGCCCCCAGCAACTCCTGTCCGGGTGACAGCTGTAAAAGTTTTGATTTCCCTTCACTTTCTGTGCTGGTGACAACAATTATCAAAACCAATAGTTACCATGAACCTATAAAACAGAAACTTGGCCATGCAAATCTTACAGAGGTTCTCCTCCTTATCCACTCTGTCCAAAGCTTTAAAACAATTTGGTTAAAATTCTGCAAAAAATAATTTAAGGAAGAGAATAGTGGGTAGATTCCTTTTTTATTTAAGATTTAGCATTAAATAAAAAAAATACTTGCAGATTTCTGCATTCTTGTGGCGAACATACTATAAGAAGCCTTAAATATGTTGTACTTTTTTGAATAGATTCATTGTTTTCACCAGAAGTGTAGGAGAAATTTTGACTTCTGGACCCACCAAAGACCAGAAAGGTGTCCATACAGGGGTCACCTCCTGTATTGCTACATGGAAAGGACTCAGGTATGGTTATAGTAGTAAACTAAAGTGAATCACCTTAGCAGTTTATAGAGCAACATACAAAACGTTATATGATTATCCATTATTTTTCCCTCAGTCATGATGGGTGTAGATTAATTGGTAAGGCTATATTTATACACGTAATAAAAGTTAATGTGAACTCTAATGTCAAGACGTTTCAGTGTTATAGAAGTATTAACTTCCTTATATACATCTTTTCTCTCCCTCAGATTTGCGGTTTTCAGCTGACGCCAAAGTATATATGATTTAGAAGCAGATCGTTTACCTCAGGAAATGCACTTCAACCAGATAAATAAATATTGATTTAATGGGTAAGCATATTCCCCTATACCATTAGGACATGTTAATTATGCATTTAGCAGAGCTGTTTTATGGAGCTATGGTCATATGTTCCTCAAAGTGTTCTAAAAATGGTTCAAAATGTGTAACTTATGTGTAACTTCATAAGGTTTCTAAATGATAGTTATTTTGTGATTAGCCAAAACTTGGAACCTAATTTTTATGCATAGCATAGAGTAGAAAACAATGAAAACTTTTCTCAAGTTTTTATTGCCTCTGGAATTAGGATGTTGGACTCCACGTTTGGTGAAGATTCAGAGTGAATCTCAAATGGTTGCTTAAGTGCGGTAGCTCTCTGTTGCCAGGTGGAGACCCAACAGGGTTGCTAGGAAAATCAGCTTTGGCTGTTAACTCCTTTTTAACAATTTTAGTGTTGCAAATAAAATGTCATATGTGGACAAATCCTTACAGCTTGATACTCTCAATCCTTTAATGCATGCAAGTTTTTCTTGCTGTCTATTACCTGCTAGATAGATCCACCTTATGCATTTGTTCTGGTGACCAGAAAGTAAGAAAATAATCCAAATCGGGTATGCCTTGCACCACATCACAAAAATAACTGTAGATATGTACACCAAAGAAAAAAAGTGGGACTTTTAATGTTGCTGCAGTCTCAGGAATAAACAATACAACAGCAAAAAATTTGTAAAATAACTTTTCATTTTATTACATACAAAAGTTAAAAACATTTTAAAACCATCAGTTAATGGTATGCCTGATGATATCCCAAGGAGGACTTGGGTCTCTCCCTGTGTAGGTCACCCCTAACAAACTAAGACCAATTAAAATAGGCTCAACACTTTGTACAAGACCAACTGTATGTGTTCAAACAGGATAGCAATTTTCAACAAGTGGAGGCTATATGTCTGTAGGATATGAAAATTGGTCCCAACATGTTTCGCAGTTGATCTTGGAAGGGGTGCTAGAGAATGCACATACGTTAGTGTATAAATACATAATACATATTGAGACTGAGGAATATCTACATATAAATCTTTGATACTCACAACAATGAATAATAAGGTAGGAATATTACAGGATGCTATGTGTTGTCCAGAAGCGGAGAGGCAATACCCCAAAGGCCACGTACCAGGTTTAGAGAAAAATGGAGAAGGCAAAAGCTGACTCGAAGCAAGGGGCTAATTTATCTGTATTGATGTATTTATTTGAGTTTACCATCAGAAAAGAGGTACATTTTATCTGGTATATATATATATATATATATATACTGTACTGTATATGCCTAATGGTGTATGTATTCATTTGTTTTATTCTCTTTCTATTGACAAGAAACAATTGCTGTTTTCTATTTCATATGTTGTTGTTCCTAGATGACCCTTCACTTTGGGTCCACTTTTGCCTACTCCAGCTTTCTGTAAACCTGGTGCAGGGCCTTTGGGGTATTGCTTCTCCGCTCCTGGGTAGCACATAGCTGTCCAATATTCTTACTCTGTTATTTATTGTTATGAGTATCAAAGATTTATATAAAGGTATTAATCAGTTTAATAATGAATTATGTATTTATACACTAATGTATGTGCATTCTCTAGAACCCTGAGGCCTACTGAGTAATAGATCAACCATGAAACGCGTTGGGACCATTATTGCACATTCTACAGACATAGAGCCTCCACATGTTGAAGACATTCTGTGTGAACACATATGTCTTACACAAAGTGTTGTGTCTATGGATAATTGGTCCTAGTTTGTAAGGGGTGAGGTACACAGGGCGAGACCCATGTCCTCTCTAGGATATCATCAGGCATACCATTAACTGATGTTTTTAAAATCTTGTTAATCTTGTCATGGCGGTTTCTCCCCATCCGGGGGACAAGTCTGTTGGGGTGATCTTCTTTCTTTTTTCTGATGCCTTTGCCGGAGGGATTTTCCTTGCTCTGGCATACCTATGCTACATTTACCTGGCTATTTGCTGTATATGGTTTTATATGGTTTTATATGTGTCTAGTCTTGACACATCCCTTACCTGTTTTGGCTGTCTCTGGCATTGTCTGATAATTCATCTCAACAGCCCCCCCCCCCCCGTTATGATTTATCCATATTTTCTTTTTGCTCTATATACGGGCATAAGTCTACTTTGAACTGTTTTACGGTTCTATATGGAGTCTTGTATACCAGTAGCTCCAGAGGAAGCTTGATCACTTAAGCGAAACATGTAGGACATCTGGCTACATGAACCACCTCTAACTCCAAGGTCGCATGAACGGAACTCAGGGAGGCTAGTAGCCTTACCTTGGCACCGTCTTTGAGACCCCTAGAATGTGACATATACCGTTTTTCTTCTTTATCATTGAGTATTATGTGATATGTAATTTTTTTCAAATACCACTCAATGTAAATGGTGCCTATGGTGTTTATATACACTCAGGTACTATCCTGTTTGTACAGTTTCTGTATGTGTATTATCCCCCTATGTGGGACCTTGTCTTGTTTTTAAATTGTCAATCAATAAAAAAGTTTTTATTTTAAGCTGCTATCTGTGACTATAAAGTCCATTTATCCCCCTCCAATTCTTTTGACAAATCCAGAATATAAATATTGTAGTTAACAAAGCATGATGCTGTCCACACAATAAAGTGTTTGCCGTGACTTTATGTTAATAATGCTACTTATAGTTTGAAAACTTTAGTGCCTGTGTCAATGGGTTTGCACTCCCATAGAAGTTTGTAGAAATGCAAAACGCACTTAAAAGCAGGTCAAATGCAGGTCAGAAGGAGGTCAGTTGCTGATCAAATGAACCTGACAATTAATTTAGTATGTTCTCAGAAGTGTTTGAATCTGATGTCAAACTAATGCCATCAACACAAGCCAAAAATACGTCAACAAAGACCTTTAGTAAGCTTTGAAAGAATACAATATCTTTAAAGTTAGGATTACTGTAGAATGCTATGTTAAAATCACCAAAGCAAGAATCTATTTTTAAAGCATTTTTATTTGTTTCAGCTCTCCTGAAGATGCACTGGACACCAGAGCATGCCCAACCCCTGAGCCAGTGGCCAGAGCAGCACCTTGATGTCTCTTCAACAACTTCATCTCCAGCACACAAATCTGACTTGTATCAGAGTAGTCGGCAAAGGTTAAACTATGCTTGGGCAAATGATGATATATCAGCACTGACTGCTTCTAACTTGTTAAAAAGATATGCAGAGAAATACTCTGGTGTCTTGGACTCCCCATATGAGCGAGGCCCACTAAGTAGCTATACAGATGGAGCATTTGGCCCTGTGAATGGACAAAAGGGTGAAATTGAACCTTGGCAGATGCCTCATGGGGCTGAAAACTCATACACTGTAAACCCTCTGCATGATAGTTTGGCTGGTTCCAAATCAGGCAATGGACATATAGCTTTGGGAAGCCCAACTATTGCATCTGGTAACCTTCCAGATCCACTTTATCCTGGTAGTACATGTGGCGCACCCAATCCAACAAGTGGGCTTGTGGCACCACAAGATTATACCTCAAGTTACAGTGGCACATACCTTCCATCTGGATATTGTAGTCAATCCCCTGCAGCACTTCCACCAACCCACCCATCATCTCTGCATAGCTCAGGACTTCAGCCAACACATGCATCACCAGCTTTGGTCCATGGATACAGTTCTTCAGGCACAATATACAACTATAGCTCAAGCAGCTATTCTTCTCAACCAGGATATGTTGGAATGCATCCTACACATCCTTCTGGTTACCTGCCTTCAGGCATTGCTGCACCTACTCCACTGCCACCACATACAACGTCATCAAGACCACCTGTGGTCTCTGGGTACACATACCAAAGTTCTAACCTAGCACCAATTTCTGTTACTCCTTTGAGCACAGAACCATCTGGTTCCTTAAAAAGGAAAGCATTTGATATGGCAACAGCAGAGGAAAGTGAAGGAAGATATAGAAAATACAGCTATGAGCAACCAAAGACTACCTCAGAGTCATCATTTCAGATGACAGACGGTGTTCCGAATGAATGCCGAGGAAATGGCTTTAGTCGTAATGGAGAAACTCAACAGGTGCCCTTTAAGCCAGGCAAGCGCTCAACAGAGGAAGATGTGGGAAAATATAGTGCTCAGCCAATAAAAGCAATGATCTCACCTACTTACAATGAAGAGTCAGCTCTGAGACCTCCAGAAGCCTTCGGTAAGTTCACGCCACCTGTTGTTAATGGTGAGCGGAGAAATAGTGATCAAGGACATATGTTTGCACAAAGAATGCAGATTTCAGGGATGAAACCACCAGTATTTTGTAGTTCATCTGAGGATCAGTTAAAAAATGTAGATCCTCTTATTCTAGAAATTGTCAATAATGAAATTGTGGACTGTGGTCCTCCAGTGCAGTGGACTGATATTGCTGGCCATGTATCAGTAAAGGCTGCAATTGAAGAAGAATTGGTATGGCCCATTTTAAGACCTGGTGCTTACACTGGGGCCAGTAGACCTCCAAAAAGTATTTTATTATTTGGTCCCTCGGGTTCAGGGAAAACTCTGTTAAGCAGGTGTATTGCAACCCAACTAGGGTCCACATTGTTGAAGCTCAGCAGTGCCACACTCATCTCTAAGTGGAAGAACAAAAGTGAAAAGATTTTGCAGACTGTGTTTTTTATGGCTAGTTGTCATCAGCCAGCTGTGATTTTTATTAGTGAAATTGATCTTTTACTCTCTGCTCAAATCAGTGAGGATAATTCCCACTTGATTAACCTCAAGTCCCAACTGCTTTCCTTTTTGGATAACATATCTACCTCATCTGATGACAGCATCATCTTCATTGGTACATCTCAAAGGCCAGATGACATTGACGAAGGTGCTCACCACAGATTTGCCAGGCGATTTTACATTGCGCCCCCAGATAATCTTGCCAGGAGGCAAATCCTACACCACACTTTGGCCCAACAAAACTATTGCCTTAGTGAAAGGGAAATGGCCCTACTTGTCCAGCACACTGAGGGCTATTCAGGAAATGAGCTAATTCAACTATGCCAACAAGCTGGAGCCAATCATCTTCACGGGATTTCAGGTCAACTACAACCAACATCATACAAAGACTTTGAGGGGGCATTCTGTAAACAACGAGCTGGTACCTCTCAAAAACAGTTAGACTTGTATGTGGAATGGAATAAAATGTATGGCTCAAGACACTAACTGTGGAATGAAACTGAATGTGTTGACACTACACTGGCCCTTTCTTTTTTCTTTTTTTTTTCTTTTTTTCAAGGTGGGTGCGTGTGTTGAGTCCTCAGCTTGAGTGGAAACCTTTACAATTTTTTCCTTTCCCTTTAATCCGAAATGTGACGATTAGATGCCAAATTACTGGCATCTGTTTTGTATGTATATGTATATACATACATATATGCATACATATTTGTATAGATCTGTCTGCTCCATTGAATGTTTCACAGGAAACAAAACCTGTATTTTTTATTTGTTTCTTATTTGTATCACATTTGGAAATCTAAAAGGAAAAGTAGCTCTTCACTGTACTCAGGATATCATCTATTTATTGCCAAATGTTGGCAGTGCCACTTAATAGTTTGGTGAGTGGGAAATTCTGGTATCCTGCAGGTGTCACATGATCTCAAGGATGTGTTTCTTTTGGCTGTGATCAGCTGCTTTATTCATTTTTTTTTTTTTTTTTTAAACAAAAGAAAATAACCCCTTCATGGCACTTTGGGGAGCCCATTTCATTCTTGACATATATTAGGTGACCAGAAACAGCAATGGGATGCGTATATAATGCTTAAGAAGGGATGGAACGAAAACTACATTGCTAGCTAAGAGTAGAAACCATTTGTATATTTTTTTTTTACTTTTTTTTATGTGTTCATGTTTATTTCTAAACACTCAGGAAAAAAAATACTTCCAAAATGAATGTTTCTAAGACTCAACATTTTCAACAATTCAATTGAAATTAGAGACCGTATAAGTACTTGAAGTTATTGCCAGGATTGAATGTATTGCCAATCTCTTTCACTCCAGCTTTCAGGAACAATTTCTCCCATAAAGGTTTTAATCCAGTTCTTATTTTTATTGTTATTATTTTTATTTTATGACATTTGTTACTGTAGTGTTGGAGTTATGTGTTTATAGCACGTGAGGTTGGAACACATAGTCAGTACCACTTTTTGGATGATATAATATAGTATTTACTGTGTTTGAGAGTTCTGTTAGAACTTCACAAGCGTTTTTACTTATGTGAAGAATGTTTACAGCTGTGATATACATTTCTTGGGTTACTGGAAACAGAGCAATACCTCACTATTGCCCATACAAGATACCTCATGATTGCCTGCAACTTCTTACTCTTCTTGCTCAGATAAAGTTTTTGTCCCTCATAAATGGAAATTCATATCTACTTAGAATTTACCTACAGTGATAAGAAAGGTGCAGTTACAGTGCTACATATCCTAGAATACATAATACCAGTGACCCATTCCTGGGTTGACCCACTGGTAATATTGGGGATTTGAATGCTGCACTTTGTTGTCCATAGTTCAAAGAGGTTCTTTATTTCAGATAGGTAGTTGCTAACTTACCTAGTGGGGGTTCACTTAAAGTTCTGCAGTGCTTGTCTAGAGAGCCAGGGGTATGTGAATCCTGGGCTTGTTCTGTAACCAATTGCTCCATGTCTGACTGGTTACAAATGAAGGTCCAAAAACATAAATTCATATACAAATATCCATTGTGAAAGGCTTTCCTTAGAGAGGCTGGTTACTTGGAAGGTCCCAATAGTACAAACTCATCCCAATGATAAGTTAAAGAAACCCTATTGAGTCTCTAAATAATTCAAACTGTAATGTCCCTGCAAGACAAGAGCTTTTATACTCACCTCCTTAGTGGCCTCTGTGTCTTAGCTCCCCTCCATTCTAAGACAGAGTCCTCTGTCAGTGTTTTGGCATTTGGCACACCTGGGAGTGTTGGATGCCTGTGTCCATGCTGCTTGCTTTGACTCCTTCCTTGGACTCCTATGTCACCGATGAGTGCTGTAATGATGTAGGGGACAAGCTTCCAACACTCCCGAAAGTGTCAAATGCCAAAGATCCTGAAGAAGACTACAGCACTTAAATGAAGAGGAGGTAGGACACATGGGCCACTGAAAAGGTAAGTAAAACAACTTTACTCTTGCAGGAATCCGATGGTTTGAATTTTTTAAGAGACCAGACAGAATCTCTTTAGGCAGTAGAGGGCTGCAGAAAACTGAAAAACACATCCCTGGGGTAAAGTAGATAAAAATGATCTCCATGTGAGGACCTCTCTAATCATACAATGCTTCTTTGTATCAAACCATAATTTTAACTTGAAGTTTTATCTCATTTAGATAGGCACATCCTTTTATTTATTTATCATATGTTGCAATGCATTCATTTACTAGAAACATGTTTAAAAGCAGCATTTTTATATGACCAAAGAACTCTTTTAGTATATATGAAGAATGTAAAATACCAAAGTGTTTAGTCCAATAGAAATAGATTGCTGTTCACTCCTACACTGAATGCCAAATCACAGTTCTATACAACCATATTTTCAATCCACAGTGTTCACTTGCCTGTAAGAAATGTTTACTGATCACTGGTGGTCTTGTTTGTCTGTCTGTGTATGCTTCATTTTCATGTGAAAATGTGTTCTCTTTAAACCAAAGTTTGTTAGTGAATAATATTTTGAGACATTGTAATAGAAAAGTTCTATTAGTTTTATAGTACATATTTAATTGTTTGCCTTCCACATTTTGTCTGTAATACAGTTTCAAGACAAAAATGATTAAAATTATACTTTGTTTTAATATTGATTTACACCAAAGATGCTCATGATTTCACCTTGTACAGAAAATGTTTTGCTTTGCAATGTCATGTGTATTACTAATATCATCATTGAGTTGGGGTAAAAAAGAACAATATATTATAGTATGGATGGTGATTTTTTGGCAAGTCTTGGACTGTATTAATCCCATAATGGCAGGTTAACGACTCAGTCATCAATCATAGCCACCTTCTTTATTGGGTTTTTGGTGACCAATTGTTCCTCCTATTTCTTAGCACAGAATCCAAGCATTGGTCTCTGTTCAGTTATTGTAAGTTCTGCTAAACAAAAAATACCTTCTAGTTGTATTCTAAAGCCACTAATAATCTGCTTATTAATCATTTATGGTGCATTGTTGGTACATAAAAGCTTTGCCAGACTTCACAATGAAGTATTGTGTATTTATTAACATGATACAAATCGTACAGTCATTTCCAACCTAAAAAGACCTTGCCACATAATAAATCTCTTTCAGTAAAGCACATACCTGTAAAGGGGAGCCTTTTCTACTCTGCTACAGTGTCATCGGTTAAGAGGGATGTACCATTGAGAGCTGCAGGGGACCACGGAGATAAACATTCCTGGAGGTGTCTGTTCTGAGCAGACTTCAGGGGACCAGTTCTCACCAATGGAGTAGCTTTGGGTGGTGCTCATAACAGTAGAGGTAAGTATTTAGTCTCTTCTTAACAGGTATGTGCTTTGCTGAAATAAATTTGTTATATGACAGAATCTCTCATGATATAATGAAAGTTCCTCCCTGTACTTGCAGGAGCTTGGATGGCTTGGTTTAATGATTGCTCATTACTTATCCAATTGCTGCAGTGTTGGACTGGGTTAGTGGAAAATGTGTTCAGCTAGAGACCACATATTGAGTACATGCTGCTTGTCCATACTGGGCACAGGCCCAGAAAAAACACATATACGCAAAATGTACAAAGCAAGGCTCTGTAAAACCTAAAAAGTAAATATCTAGCTTGCTCTGATTTACAGCATATCTTGTGCTGTTTGTAATAGGTTATGAAATAGGCATCTGTTTTATGGAGAAATCTATTATCTATGACTATGTACTCCAAGGAAACCAAACGGCCATGATATGTATATCACTGCAAAAAAAAAAAATGTGATTTATCCAACAAGTCAATTAAAAATGTACTTGTTGGACTGATGAAAATGATAAATTAGTTGTAAGATCATAATGCAGGCACCCTAGTGCCTGTAAATATAATTAGTTTTATTGCAGTGCACCCATAAACTTTAAAATTCTAGCACTTTGTAGTGCAAATGTCAACCAGATCTTTCGTGGTTGCATTATGGCCTGCTCTTTTCTGTTCTCCTACTCTCCCTATTGTCCAAAAAGGCTACCCATTACACTGGCCCTTCCTTTGCCTCTTACCTCCATATTAGCTTTAAAGGGGATAGGTGTCCACCATGGCAAACAGCAGTGTGTAGTAACCTACAGAAGCTCAGCAGAAAAATATAGTTAATTGTTTCAACTACTCTAAATTGATAGTAGGTGAAATTTAATAAATCTAAAGAAAAAATAAATTTCATAAAATTAAGAGTGATAAAAACGCTCGTCAGTGTGTCATTCCTATGGCCATAAACCTCCCCACTTTTCATAGCTCGTTTTTCAGGATATGCTTAGAGATCTAAACAGTTCTGTGATTAAAAACTGTAGACACATTTAGGTTTAGATCTATGGTCTTTAAATCTCACCCTGTCTAGTCTGAGCTGCATGCCACACAAGACCTAATTCACTGGTAAATGCCATGTAAATCAAATGGATTATAAGTCTATTAGACATTATATTTGTCTTAATCCATGCCTCTTCTCACTGGTATGCTGCTGCAAGATTTAAGCTTTTTGTACAAATTTGTGGCACACTCTACCATGATCATATCAGCCGGCCAGTTAGGCTCCATGTACACGGGACGCTGGAAATGGCCGTTTAGGAGCAGTTGGGCGTTTTTTTCAGAAGCCCCTGAACCCATCTACATTTTATCTTATCTGTCCATGTACACCAGGTCGTTTACAGTCATTTGCAGGCAGTTGCGTTCAGGGACTGTTTTTAGAACGCAATTATTTGCGTTCAAACGTGTGTTTCCCGGCATTTCAAACGCACAAACGCGTCCGAACGCGTCTGAACGCTTCTGAACGCATCCGAACGCGATGACCCGCGTTTAGCGTTCGCGTTTTTCCATTTTAAAGGGGAATAATTTTTTTGACCTCTGGGAACGCCCGCAAACGCCACCAAATGCCCGCTAAACGCGGGTACAAACGCGACCGAACGGACGTTTCAAACGTCCTAAAAATTCCAGCATTCAAAGGGACTTTTAACAACGTCCCGTGTACATGGAGCCTTAGTCATGTCACTTCTTTGGGTAATATGGGACAACAAACTCCCTTTCTACACAAAATACCTCACTTGTTCTTTGCCTTTATGGCATGATTACTCTGTCCCAGTTACTGCCACTAAAGGAATGTACAAACTGTGTTAAGACTCAGTAACTCCTAATAATGTCTCATTGATCTCTAGTACAGACACTGTGTTTTCTCACAGCTGAGCTAGCCATTGTGGTTAATCATTAAATGCTGCAGATGTTAAAATAGATTTTGGAGAGCCTGCAATGAAACCCATATTTATCAACTCAATCAATCCTTTTACACACACATGCACATTTTGTATACACTGAAAATCATGCTGCAATAGCACATTTTTAATTCATATTTGATCAGACTATTTGTAATAAAAGGTTACTAAAATATATAGTGCCAGTATTGGACTAATGATCAAGTAGGTTACTGAACCAGGATGCAATGCTCCAAAGATTGGGTGGGGTCTTCTGTTTAACCCTACAATTCAGATTGCAATGTAATCGCAATTTTACTGAATTTATGAAAATGTACTAATTAGGATGTTAAACTACAGAATCTATACTGTATATACTGTACAGTATACCATGCAACATAAGATTTAATATTTGGCAAGCTTTCATCAAATGGTTTTCTAGACAGTTGGGTGCGAGATATTTCAGTAAGTATGGAGTATATGCAGGCACGTTAAATCATGCAATGGTTTAAAAGGATATGTCAATCAGGCCTATGTTTTTGAAAGAGGCTTTCAAGGTCCACCAACAGAGCTTTCTATCTGCTTGATTATTTAGAGAACATATACAGTAAGACTGTTTAAAATGAATATGTGCTTTTCTCAAAGCAACAGGATCATTTTTTTGAACCCACCTCATCCATCTCAATTTCTGTGATGAAAAAAAAATACCCTCTGTAAGCTATGTGTAGCTTAGGTGGTTGAATACTTTACATATACCCAGTGAAGTGAGTGGCCCTGTGATACACAGAAATGAAACAAATCCTCCCACATAAGTTGTAATTGTTTATCTGTAGTCTTCTCTTCTCTACATCCATTAAGACCCCATTCAGACTAGCGCGACTTGTCAGGCGACTTGTCAGCCTGACAAGTCACGCTCCGTCGCTCGCCATTGATTAGCACAGGACCCGTTCTAATAGGAGCGACACAAATCGCTCCAACTTAGAAAAAGGGTCCTGTACTACTTTGGGGCGACCTCGGAGCGACTTGCATTGACTTCCATTATGTGAAGTCCCTGCAAGTCGCGCCGAAGTCGCGGTGCACGCTGTGCACCTCGACTTCACAGGTCGCCCCTCGAAGTCGGATCACGCCAGTCTGAATGGGCTGTCAAAGTCCAGAATTTATACATTTTTTCTGAACTGTTAGAAAACAGGGGGCAAAAAAGGTGAAATTACATACTGCAGAGCTCAGTGAGGAGCAGTGAGAGCTCTGAGAACTGATCAGAGGGTAGGGACCCCCTTCACACAGCAACAGAGAGGAGGCTGTTAATCATAGGCTTAGTGCTGGAGAGCTCTCCCATGTCACCTTTTTACTCTTGGTGTCAGACAAACTTGTCAGGAGTGACTCATGCAGCTATCAGAGGAATGGGGTAGCAGACAGAAATGACACTTAGGGCTTGAGATTGAGACCATACACTATATATGCTTTGATGTCTGAGGTTTACAACCACTTTAGGTTGTAGCTTACAGAGGGCTGTGGACTTCTCTGTGATTGGCTAAGTGCTGTAATATGGAATGGGTCATGTCCTTTCCCATACACAAATTTATTCGGTATTTCCTTTGGTTCCCAATTCTGAATGGAGAGATTGGAAAGCATAGGAAAGGAGAGCATACACTCCTGGGGATAGGAGATTAACATCAACGGGTTTATTTGCCCTGATTATTATTATTATTATCTTGCTATGCATGCCAGTGTCATTATGGTACCCAATGCAAAAGGGACTATTGCCATGATAGCTTTGTAAACTCTCTATAAATAATATTACAAATATAGTGCACATTGGCAGAAATAATCTAAAGAAATTCGAAAAGAGATATTTTGCAGCAGGATTTTATACATGGTGGTCAACACTTTGATTGTAACTCTCTATAACTTTAGAACCCAGACCTTTCCTTCACATCACTGTAAGTTTATTTATCTTTGATCAACATTTTTTTCTGCACAAATGTTCAACCACGCCACGCCAGAGGATTCTTTAAGTATTTTAAATACTGCTCTTGTTTGCCTTGGCCCTCACACGTCTCACAAAAACTCATCTCTGCTGATTTCAGTGCCTTCCTCCAGCTTTAAATCTATAATCACAAATGAATGTATAACACATAGCTAGTAAATTCTACTTAATTCTGTAATCTAGTGGCCTGAGCCTTGAATTTGGCTCAGGAAATGAATGCATCAAAATAAAGACTTCTCTACTGGCAGAAAAAACGTATCTTGCACTGAAATACAAGCTTTCTGTGTTACTTGTGAGGCTAGTGTGAGAAGCATGCCACTTCCACACAATACTCCCTTTGTGTGCCTAATTATTTCCAACTGTTTAGGACTTAGCTTCTAAATCTGTTATATGCCCCCTTCCATTCTGACAATATTACCTTGTTTGTTCTCTGCTCTTTTAGCATCTTAAAATTCTCTCTTTATAACATGAATATTGTTCTGTTTTACTTGTAATCCTGGCGACTTCAGACACTATCTCAGAAGTTAGACATGCACACTCTACACATTTAAGGAGATACAGAGCATACTAAAATGAAGCTTTCCATTTTTTTTCCATTTACTGACCTTAACCATAGACTTTCAGCTGTGCTTGTAGCACATGAGCCACACCAGTCCATGATTATTATGTAATCATGGAAAAGGAAAGAGCTGGACAGTCAAATCATATAATTACACCTTTCAAAAAAACGAAAACTACTAGCATCGTTTTCTGTTAAAGGTATGAAATGGGTATCCCTTATTTCAGGCTCACCTCTCTAATAGTGGGTATAATGGGGTGGGGGTATTTATTACCTTTCTGGATTTCCCGGTAGCTAAACTTTGTTCATGCAGAGGATTTGCTGAGAGCAGCCAGACTGAGGTTTCAAAGCAGACATTAACCTTCTTATTGCCAGCCTCATACACACAGCTAGAATGAAAGATATGAGGATTACTCGGCCCGACAACCAGATCCATTTCTGAGAGAATGGAAAAAGGTACAAGTACACATAACAGGAGTACTTTTATTTACAGTATATATAATATTTGGAGAGGGGGAAAGGGTATAATACTTAGTGAAAATACTGACTGTACTGAATTCAGTCAGGTTTAAAGTCCCGTCATTTTTTCGTTTTTTTTTTTTTTTTTTTTCAATAAAGTAGAAAAAGATAGCACCCCAATTCCAAAAAAAGTTATGTTGCTGTGTAAAATCTACAAAACGGAATGCAATGATTTGAGAATCTCATTAATTCATATTTTATTCACAACAGAAAATACTGTAGAAAACATATCAAAAGTTTAAATTGAGGAATTGAGAAACACGTCTCAAAAACATTGGGTCAGGGCAACAAAAAGCTGGAAAAGTACAACCCCAAATCCCAAAAAATCAAGACAGGGCAAAAAAGCTGGCAAAGTAAATAATACTAACAAGGAAGAGCTGGAAAAAGATTTTAACTGGCAACAGGTCAGTAACATGATTGGGTATAAATAGAGCAACTTAAAGTGGAGTTTCAGTGTTTTTTTTTTAAACATCCCCATGCTGTTTGCCCCTAATCCTATATCGAGTGGCATTATTAGTTAATGTAAGTTTTGTAAATGTTATTTATTTTAGAAACGTACTTAGCAGTCCCCCCCCCCCCCCGAGGGTGCCTCCATCTTGAGTGTGGGCAGCCATAGCCCACTGGTATGACCTTCCAGGATATGGTGCTGCTGACCCGATTGTGCACATGCACATAAAACAATAAAGCGATGATAGAAGTGGCGGAGGAGCATTGACACCTGGGATTGATGATACTCATATCTCAGGAGCCAATGCGCAGCTGGACATGACATACCTTGCCGTGGTGAGGTACTGCAGAAGCGGAGCATTACAACAAAAAAAAGTTATTTGCACTTCTGGAAAAAAAAAAAAACAATGAGATTACAGGACGTAATCAGGAACGAGGGGGGGAAGGTTGATAAAATTCCTGGAACTCCGCTTTAAAGAGTCATTAGGGTTGATTTACTAAAACTGGATACAAAATCTGGTGTAACTCTGCATGCTAGCCAATCAGCTTCTAGTTTTTTTTTTGTTTTTTGTTGTCAAAGCTTAATTAAAAAAAGCTGAATTTGGAAGCTAATGCTACCATGAACAGCTGCACCAAATTTTCCAGTTTAACTAAATCAACTCAGTGTGTTTAAGAGGTGAAGATGGGCAGAGGGTCACCAATGTGAATGTGAAAAGCTGCATCTAAAAAACAGTTTTAGGATGTTTCTCAATGTAAAATAACAAATACTTCTGTCATGATTTTATTGCTGCTCATGGGTCCATTTTGGAGCTTTACCCCTACCTAAGAAATTAGGGGGTCACTGGAACAGGAAGGATCAGGCAACAATAAAACATGGTTCTAACCTTACTACACTATACTGAACTCTCGGCACATACCAAGCAATAATAATTACTGCAGTTATGTATTCATAAAAAAGTAATGTACTGTTTAATGGAGCAAGAATAAGTATGTGGATTTACCTTTGTATCAGCCTCCTGCCACATTTGAAGCCACTCTGGTGTATTGCAGTGCGCGTTGAGTTACAAGAAGCATGTTGACAGGAAGAAAGGAAAGAAAAATGATTTATTGATTTTTTTAAAAATTGGTTTTGCTCCCCTTTACTGTCCAATCAAAGGCTAGGGGCAGAGAGGTGACCAGGCTGTATTGCACAGCTGCGAAGGTCAGATAGCGCTTTGTAAATCTACGGACCATGTGGACAGAAATGCAAGCCCTTTTGCAAGAGAATTACTTTCCATATGTGTATTTCAGATGTGTATTTATCTGTTAGGAATTCCGATTTTTAAAAAAGGAATTTTAGTACCCTTTATGTCCCCATCTTTTCCTGGCCCTTTGACCCACTGTCACAGTGAAGGGAAGTCAGGTGAAGTCTCCCTAGTGGGAACTCAGAAAGCAACAGCAATCTAAGGGTTTTCACCCTTCTTTAATTTACCCAAAACTGGCTGGAGTTGGGCTAAATGTACATATAAAGGTGACTTAAAGCCCTTTTAATGCCGAAGTAGAATTCTGAATACGTAAACAATACAAGAATATGTACATTTAAGTATTAGTATTTATCCAGGCATTTTATAGTGGGGCTTATTATATTACAATGGTGCCTATTTTGTCCTCAACTGCTCTAAACAGCGATGACTACATGCAGTATTTCAGAATAATTACTTGAAGCGACTTGATAGCAATCTAACCTCTAGAATTCCTAAGGCTCACAGTAACAACATTTCATCTTAGCGAAACACGCATTAAAGACCTCCTATACTTTTTCCTGTCGTCTTAAAATAACCTAAAAAACGATTGCGTGCCACTGTCTTGAATAATGCTTTCAGATTGATATAAGATGGAAAGAAATTCACTGCATTGGCTGCTGGAATTACCAGATGGAACACTAGTGCAACAGTGTTAAATGCATAGAAAATGTGCGTAATCATCTTCCATTGTGATGGATAACTTACAAAGGGCTTATACAGCTCTGAATCTCAGAATGATGCCATCCTTCACCACATGTGGTTCATTATTTAAGCTGGCTTCAAAGAAATAGGTCTTCAAATGAACATTGGTATGAATAAATGGTACTTCACAAATGTCATTCAAAAGTACTCCCAAACTGAATTTTATTCTAACAATCAACTTTATATCGAATGGACTTTCTCAGATGAAAACCACATACACTGTTAGAAATTTGTTCATTCAAGAAAAAGTTGTCCTTCTGCTCCTTTGAATTTTCTCATCACTGTGGTCAAAAGTTAATATAAATTTGACCCCACAAGGGATTAGAAAATCAAACAGCTGTTCTTAAAATAAAACATTTTGGATGAACTTCTACTAGTGTGTGATCAGCTTTACTAACAAGAGTTATCTTTATTCTACTAATTACTTCAACTAAATCTGATGGCATCTAATGTAGCTTGGATAATGGGGGCGATGGGTTAAGGAAAGTTCTTTTGAACAAGGTACAAGGTAAATTATAGAAATTTAAACATAAACACGGATTAATCCTGAGCAAGCAGCAATTATCACATGAAATAATATATATTAATAAATAAATGCTCACACATCTACATATGGATCCATTATTTGGAAAGTTTAGGACTTCAAATAACAGATCTCCTTGCAATGGTCCCAATGAATAATATGCCATGTGCAGTAAGCACTATCAACCAAAAATAAATAATTTTTAATATTTCTGACTGTTGTTCACTAATAAAAGGTGCTTACTAGGCATTGCTGCACCTCACTGCACTTTGTAAAAACGCAAATGTCTATAGAAAAATGAAAACATGTCCTTATTATTTTTTTCTTTTCTTTTACAACTGTATATCTGCACAAACCCTTGTGCATTAGGGCATAGAATGTGGTCCATAATTTGCATTTCATGGGTCAGTCAAAACAAAGCTTCATTTGCAACAAGGCAAGTGAGGCTTTATGGTGTCTAGGCAACATGAGGAACTCTCACCACTGGAGTTCCCAAAAGACATATAACAGCCCAGTGGGTAATTCAGCCAGTGTCCAATGTGTTATAAAAATGTAAAAACGCACCTCCTGCAAACAAAAGACACGTTATCCTCATCTATCCTATCTTTAACGCTTCCAATTTCCCCTCTCTTGCAGAGCTACAGCTTAAGTATCTGGATGCCTGACCGCATGGTGTGCTTACATCCACTGGCTCCTATACTGATACAGGACAGAATATTAATATAGGGACCGATGGATGAAACCACAGCTGGGTCGGGGACCTAGCATCCATCATTCCTGGATGTGTAGAATTTCTGCAGGAAGTCTTAGCTTATAAACAGAACAAAGATCGTAGGAACAGATAGGGCAGATTAGTATACCCTATCTTCTTCGGCAGATGATGTGTTTTTAATTTTTTAAGTACAATCTCAGTGGCCTCTAAAGTTTTGTATACTAGACGTGTTAAGTGATAAAATTGAAGGACATTTTACCAGCACATTTTCAGTTCTTGCAAGAGTGTTCAATTCTAATCCCATTAATGAATCTGGTCCTATACAACAAAGCTATGTACATGGCTTAATGCCACACTACATGCATTTTTACCTTTTACAATAGAATATTATTGAAATGGCCAGTAACATCAAACATCCATTTTCTATAAAAAGAGGCCTAATAATATACATGTTCTGTAAAAATTACTATATACGGACAGTTCATGCAGAGTTTTTCCTTTTCCAGTGTTTGGCTGGTAACAATTCATTTGTATTTAGCTTACAATGTTTAAGACATTTCCCAAAGGAATGATCATTCATGACTAATGTGGTGTCTATGGGTTCTGCGCTTTTGAAATCAACAATCAAGTTCAGTATAAAGTTTTGACATTTTCAAAAAAAATTTAATTTACCATATTTGTTAAAATAGTTAATATAGAGCTCTTCCTATAGAAACAGCTGGATTAACTCAGTTGAACCTAGCTGAACCTACTGTGTCCATTTTAGAATGTCTTTTTCTAACCTTCCACCACTTTCACTCCTTTACACGATAGGAGGCAGCTTTGGCTTTGTTAGAAAGTATGGAGAAAGCTATAAGAAAGGCAGATGCAGAATGGAAGTATATACTGTAAGTTGAATATCCTAACATGCATGTCAGCTCAGGAGCCATTTTTTTTTACTATGGTAAAACTGACACTTTCATAACTTTCATTAAACTCATCGATGAATCATATTATGAACTTAGAAGTGAGAGATCCTCTTCTATTATATTTTCCAAATCATTTACCTTAATATTTGTTTGAACATTAATTTTTGTTTTTGCATATGCAGGTTAAACTTTCATATGATTCTGAAGTAAAACAATTATAAAATAATGCCAATGCATTTCATTGCAAGGGGCCACATCACAGCATGCAGTTGTTCACCAGACAGACCATAGGTGTTTAATAGTCTTAATAGTTTTCTCATTCCATACCAAAAAGAGACACATAGGACTTGTCTCTAACTGATTATATATTCTCTCTTTCTCTATGTAGATATGTTGCATTTCATTGCATCTTGGTAGCTTCCAGGTCTTTCTGGCAATTAATGAAATGCATTTTCCAAAAAGTGGTACTGTATTTCATGTTGGGGTTCTCATCTGACCGTGTCATATGTTCTGTAACCATTTCTACCTCATTTTGAAAAGTATTGTACATGAAGTATTTATTTCATGTCTTTTTATTGTTGGGATTCTTTTGAGCTGTGATGGTCTACCTCAAAATTACTGTATTTTGAAAAAGAAAAAGTATTACTCAGTATTAAAGAGATTATGTGAACTTGGCTGATAATTTGTTTATACGTTATATTTTTTTTGCTTGTACATGCAGGCATTGTGTTTTAAAAAGCAAGGAAACCTAAAGCTTAACTCTCAGAAACAAGAAGTCCTCCCTTGCAGCGGGGCTGTCTACACAATGAGAAAAGCTCTAGGTTGTTACCAACTGAGAGAAAACGAAAACTCGTCACTTGCAATGGGAAAAGCATTTTTACTTACCCAAACTTCTCCGAGGCAGATGTACTGTATTTTCTGGCGTATAAGACTACTTTTGAACCTCAAAAAAATCCCCCAAAAATGGGGGGTCGTCTTATACGCCGAGTATAATATCTCCAAGGTGACCTAAGTATAAGTATTACCGGTAGATCATGTAATAGGGGGGTCGTCTTATACGCCCAGTCGTCTTATACGCCGGAAAATACGGTAACTCCCCCATTGTACTGGGAGGTCCATTTGCTGGGAGAATAGGGCAGAAGAGGCTGCAAGGACTGGTCTAGCCGCACGGAGGAGCCTGCAGGAGCAGAAGATCAGGTAAGTAAAAGTTCTGTACCTGATTTCTCTAGACATAAACAAGCAATTAACCCTTGCAGTGAGGGTACAGCCTCACTACATGGGAGGTCTTTTGATTTTCCTTGAGTTCCAATTTAAAAAACCATGTCATTGGGAAAAAAAAATTGCTGCAGGTCATAAAAGTTAGGTACCTAAGGGAAACCTGCATTTTCCCGACACAGCCACTGAAACCCTTCTGTCATGGCCAGATTCCAGTCATTCTAGCAGACAAAGCTTTTTTTTCTCCCTGGCAGCTCACCTACCCTTTTCTGTCTCCTGTGTTTTTTGATTGGTCTGCTTTGAAGTGATGGTGCATTGGATTTTAGAATAACCCATAAATTTACCTTGAAAGGAAGGTTTGGGCATCTGCTCCAGATATATTCAGGCATCTCTAGGTGCCTGTATTTTATACCTACAGGATTTTTTTTCATGACAGAGCCTCTATAAGGGGGCTGTCCTGATTATGACCCCCACAGCATAGAAAATATGTGATCTGTATGGGACCCATTTGAGTCAGTAAGACAGAACAATACAAGACAGAGAACTTTTCTGCTTTTTTTCAACAGACCCAATACTTACAAACCCTACAAGTACTCTGACCCAGAAGCCCTTCTTGAAAATGCAAAATCCCATTCCAAGCCTGATTCCATCACTGATGCAAAGTGAAGACCTTATACAATCCATTGTTACCTGGGAATCATAACGAATTGTCACAGAAACCCTATAAAAAATCACAACTGGAGAACAAAGCTTTCAGATTTTTGCTTTAACCTCTCAATTAAAGGTGGTGTTGTTTTTTATATGAATAATTTACAAGTAAATAAGATATTAACATTTTATGAAAATGTAAAAAATTCTGTAGGGAAACAAAAGGGCTATATCAGTGCTGGTCAACCCACTCTGAGAGACAAAACTGACTAGTTTGTATATAAAAAATATATTTTATTTGATACAATACTAATAAAATACCATACTACAATAGTACAGTAAAGACATGACAAAAACATGTGTAAACCTCTTAATTCCACCCTGCCCTACCAAGCCCCACACAGGGTACCCTAGCCTTGTGCCATCTCCTGGGGCATTTTCTTTGTGCACCTGTGGGGGCTTGGTAGGGCAGGGTGGAATTAAGATGTTTACACATGTTTTTGTCATGTCTTTTCTGTACTATTGTTGTATGGTATTTTATTAGTAATGTATCAAATACAATATATTTTTTATAAACAAACTAGTCAGTTTTGTCTCTCAGAGTGGGAGTTTCCAGTACCGATATAGCCCTTTTGTTTCCTAACTGCAATTTTTGGCTATGCTATCTTAGGGTGATGGTGCAGGACCTGATTGGTTGGACGTATACTTTCTGAAAATGTAAAAAATGATTGATCATATTGAAGTGTTATGTCGACTAATAATTTCTCAGGTTGGGTTTATTGGACTGAACGACCTTCTGGCTTCCTATTTTTCTAGTAGAGCAGCAATATCATCCTAACAGTTGGTTTTGCTATTTCTTCCCACCTTGGAGTCTTGAGCTTTCCTTCTTGCCTTAGCTGTGTTTACATATTCGGTATCATCTCCAGTCCCAGTAGATGTCCCCATATATGTTTATGGAACATACGTTTACAGGCATGGTTAGCAGAGATAAGCTAATACTAAGAAGGATGTAAACAGAGCTACATCTCAAAGGAGGTGACTCAGGAACATTTTAGTCAACGGTTTTTTAAGAGCTCATTAACATTGCTTTTTATGGCCATACACTGTCCAGATCAGCATAGGTACAGCCAAATGCTCAGCTGTGGCCGTCAGCCTGTAAAAATTTGATGACAGGCTAAGAGAGGTACCACAACTGTCCGCATGTAATTGCACGTGGAGTGATTACCTGCAATTAGGAACAGATAAGGGGTCTTGGACGCAAACAGCCTTTGTACAGAACCACTCATTTGTACCTAGCTGTATTTACTCACTCCTTGAGCTTTTATATGTGGACAGCTATGAAGAGCGTCAACTCAATAAAAAAAGAAAAAAAATATGACATTTTTTAATTTATATTAACTAAATACATACAATGTCTTACAGTTTATTTCCTTTAGAAAGCAGACATAATCGGAGTACAAATGCCTTTTCCCTGCTAACATGCTGTGTGGAAGCATTGGTTTATCTGCAAAGGTCTAAAATGCCCAGACTGAGTCAAAGCTATCTCTCTCTAAGCAACTGGAAGCATGGATTTGCTAATTGAAGAGCTCTAGCTCTGACTCAACATGGGAGTGTTTTGGACCTCTGCAAAGAGACCACTGCATTCACACAGAAACCAAGACTCCTTCTCTACAGCATACTTGCAGGGGAGAACATTCTTTACTTAGAATGTTTCTGTTTTCAAAAGAAAACAAACTGTAAGACTTTGCACACCTTTTGTTTTAATGCACCTAGAATGTGTTTGGCTTATTTAGGCTCGGTTCACACTAGCCCGACTCTAAAGTCACGCAACTTTGAGTGCAACTTTGGAGACTTTTTATACTCTGTGGCATTGAAGTTGCATCAAAGTCGGACCAAAGTAGTGCAAGAACCTTTTCTGAAGTTGGACATATTTGTGCAGTATCAGTTAAGACAGCTCTAACAGGGAATCATTGAATTTCACATTAATTAGTAAAGTGGTGGTGCTGTGCTATCGGGTACCAGCTGATAAGCGTGAACCTCAGATGTACAGTTGGGATCGAAAGTTTGGGCACCCCAGGTAAAAATTTGTATTAATGTGCATAAAGAAGCCAAGGATAGATGGAAAAATCTCCAAAAGGCATCAAATTACAGATTAGACATTCTTATAATATGTCAACAAAAGTTAGATTTTATTTCCATCATTGACACTTTCAAAATGACAGAAAACTAAAAAATGGCGTCTGCAAAAGTTTGGGCAGCCTGCAGAATTTATAGCATGCACTGCCCCCTTTGCAAGGCTGAGACCTGCCAGTGTCATGGATTGTTCTCAATCATCATCTGGGAAGACCAGGTGATGTCAATCTCAGAGGTTTTAAATGCCCAGACTCATCTGACCTTGCCCCAACAATCAGCACCATGGGATCTTTTAAGCAGTTGTCTAGAAAACTGAAACTGAAAATAGTTGACGCTCACAAAGCTGGAGAAGGCTATAAGAAGATAGCAAAGCATTTTCAAATGTCAATATCCTCTGTTCGGAATGTAATTAAGAAATGGCAGTGATCAGGAACAGTGGAAGTTAAAGCAAGATCTGGAAGACCAAGAAAAATATCAGACAAACAGGTCGCAGGATTGTGAGAAAAACAATTCAAAACCCACGTTTGACTGCACAATCCCTCCATAAAGATCTGGCAGACAGTGGAGTTGTGGTACACTATTCCACTATAAAGAGATACTTGTACAAATATGGTCTTCATGGAAGAGTCATCAGAAGAAAACCTCTTCTACGTCCTCACCACAAAAATCAGCGTTTGAACTTTGCAAATGAACATATAGACTAGCCTGATGCATTTTGGAAATAATTTCTGTGGACCAATGAGGTTAAAATTGAACTTTTTGGACGGAATGAGCAAAGGTACGTTTGGAGAAGAAGGGGCACAGAATTTAATGAAAAGAACCTCTGTCCAACTGTTAAGCATGGGGGTGGATCAATCATGCTTTGGGGTTGTATTGCAGCCAGTGGCACAGGGAACATCTCACAAGTAGAAGGAAAAATGGATTCAATAAAATTTCAGTAAATTTTGGATGGTAACTTGATGCCATCTGTGAAAAAGCTGAAGTTAAAGAGAGGATGGATTCTACAAATGGATAATGATCCTAAACACACCTTGAAATCCACTGGGGATTACATCAAGAGGCGTAAACTGAAGGTTTTGCCATGGCCTTCACAATCTCCTGACCTCAACATAATTGAAAATCTATGGATAGACCTTAAAAGAGCAGTGCGTGACAGACAGCCCAGAAATCTCAAAGAACTGGAAGAATGGGCAAAGATACCTCAAACAAGAATTAAAAGACTATTGGCTGGCTACATAAAGCGTTTACAAGCTGTGATACTTGCCAAAGGGGGCAGTACAAGATATTAACTCTGCAGGGTGCCCAAACTTTTGCAGACGCCATTTTTATGTTTTCTGTTATATTGAAAGTGTAAATGATGGAAATAAAATCTAACTTTTGTTGACATATTATAAGAATGTCTAATCTGTAATTTGAAGCCCTTTTGAGATTTTTCCATCTTTCCTTGGCTTCTTTATGCACATTAATACAAATTTTTACCTGGGGTGGGGTGCCCAAACTTTCGATCCCCACTGTACATGTGACAGACTCAAAGGTGCATGAAGTGTGTAAAGGAAATGTGAATATATGATTACAAAGTCACAAAATAACCATAGGTGAAGACAAATGTATCACACCAAGTGATCAAAGAAATCAATGTGACTGATGGAGGTGAAGATATTAATCCAAAAATCATCATATAAAGAGCTGAGGAATTAAAGGTGATCAATAAACATCAATGACAAAATACATCAAAATAAGACCATATATAAAACTAAAAAACAAGTGGTGAAAAAAAAAAAGAATAAAGTCCAATGCACATAAAGATTAGTGCATGTGAAGTCCCTTCACCCAAGCAAAAAAATGTGATTGGTGCCTAAATAGTCCAGTGCAGTGACACCTCTGTGTGTACTAGCCTCTCACCTTATAGCTGTAACAGCATAAATGGATGTCTTTCGCTGAAAGATCCTGTGTTTCCAACTGCCTCCAGGTATCCTCCTGTTGTGGACTCTGCTGGTAGCTCTCTATGGTGGGTGCACGGATATACCTTCTATGGTGGTCTAGCGGGCTCTCCAGATATATCTTATTCACAATCACATCTTATGACACAATCACATTATCCATGAGCAGTGAGCTCATCATCCAATGACACTTCCAGTTTGCCTATCGCTCAGTCCCGCTGTGTAGCGTCAGCCCACGTGACTTCATCAGGAAAAATCAGTCCACAACAGGACACTGTTGAGGGACACTGGCTAGTGTCTTGAAGAAGCAAGGTCCACCAGATTCCTTCTGCTACAAAGGGACTTGCTCCATTCTGTACAGCCTGCTGCATAGTTCTACTGAAAGTCTGCAACACAGTTCTATGGAGAGAGCTGTCCTCACCTGTGAATAGCTAATTTGGAGTATCCTACTACATCCCTTCTCCTATCCAAGTTCTCCAAATAAAACATAAAAAACACATGCCCTAGACTGATTATTGGAGACAATGAGCAGAAGTCTATCTATAGTAGATACACCTTACTAGTACTGGGTTGGACTCCCCTTTGGACCTCTGATATCAACAAGGCATTTTCGTCCACACAACTGACGCTCATTGGATAAGCACCCCTGATAATGTTAAATGGTTTATTTCAACCCTGTAACTGTTATATCTGCAGGACAGCTTGTTCCTATGAAAAACAACAGACTTAGGCTAGTTTTACATGGGCTTTAGCTTGTATAAGAGCAGTGTTTCAGCAAGCTTTTGTAAACCTTATAGCAAGCTTCAAGCAGCTTTCTCTAAGATTTTAAAGCACCCTTCAGCTTCTGTTTGGAAATATACACAAAATCCTAATCGGAGTGCTGATTGTCACTTTTACCACCTAGAATTACAGTGCTCCCGCCCGGCTGTCATTTGTTTATAGGACGGGCGGGAACACTGTTATCCTGGGTGGATGACTGATCAGTGTGCCAGGCCCCTGTGGGCACCATGTGATAACTGTGACCAATCACAGCAGATCACATGGCAATTGAACGCAATAGACATCTTCCATTCATACCGTTCATTGTGTACTATTGTGTTGATTGCTGTGCTAGGCAATCACAAGGTACAGCACAGCTATCACATGGTACACATATGGCCAATCTAAGCGCCTCTGTACCATGTGATTAGCTGTGGCCAGTCACAGCTAATCACAATAGTACAAACTGGATGAGTGGATGTCATTCATAAAAGATGGTTAATTACAAACAGTGATCATCACTTTTATAATCAATCATAGTATGTAAAAAAAAATTCCTGATCACCTCCCCAGATAGTACATTTTGTTAACACTATATTGCTCTGGTCACAGTATGTAAAAAAAGGAAAAAATTGTAATTAAAAGAAAATAATATAAAAACATGTTTTAATCTTTTTTATTTTTTTTACTTTACATACTGTTACCAGTCAGTGTCCTGGATCACCGACGCACTCGTTATATGATGACACTGACTGCTTTGGTGACAGTATGTAGAGAAAGAAAATTATGAAAAAAAATATTTTATACATTTCTTGATTTTTCAAAACAATTGTGACAAAACAATACAACTTCAAAAAACTCATCATGACTTTTACTAAATAATTAGTAATTATAAATAATAATAATAAATAATAATTGCAAATCTTTATAACAAAAATGAAGAAAAAGCTTTTTTTTCAAAACGTTTGATCTTTTTTCATTTATTTAGCAAAAAATAAAAAACCCTGTAGTGATTAAATACCACCAAAAGAAAGTTCTATTTGTGTGAAAAAAAATTATAAAAAATTCATTTGCGTACAGCGTTTCATGACAGAGCAATAGTCATTCAAAGTGTGACAGCGCTAAAAGCTGAAAAATGACCTGGGCGGGGGGGGGGGGGGGGGTGTGAAATTGTCTGGTATTGAAGAGGTTAAAGAAGCTGCTAGCAAGCCTTCTGTTTCAATCATTTTTATTCCGTTTAACAAGGAGCTAACATGCTATCATTCCACCCACGCAGGGGCTAGCGTTGACAGTGGTAACAAGGGTTAGCTTACAAAGATAGACAAAATGCAGCAGTACGAAAAGGAGAACTGATATAACAACAGGAGATGATGAGGGCAACGCCATGAGGGAGGTCCTGGGGAGGTTCCCTACAATAGCCATACAATGGTGCAATGTATAGCCTATACAGATCTTAAATTAGGAGATAGATCAGAAATCAGGAGGAATGTAGGCAGAAAGGTGGCGTTAAGAGAGAGTGCGCACCTTACGGGTAGGGAGCTAGGGAGAAGATGAGGAAAGTGAGAGAGGAAGAGGGGCTGGGTTAAAGGCCTAGAGAGGGGGAAGAAGTAAGGGCTCTGGAGAATCTAGGCCGTCCATCAAAGGTGATCCAAGCTGGCTGGGGGGAGAGTAGGAAAGGCATAAGACAGCCATGGTTCCCAAACTTTCAGGAACTTAGCATTAATGTAATTGCAGATTCTAGACATCTGCTCATTAAGCATCAACATGGTCAGGCAATTTTACCCATTGGAAGGGGACAGATGGTTTCTTCCAAGCTTGAGCAATTGTTCTATTCGCTGATAAAAATAGATAGGATGTGAGCTTCCGCTGGTAGGCAAACAGGCCCAGAATTTGGCAATGTAGTGGGGAAAGCTTGGCTTCTCTTTGTTGGGGAGGTGGAATAACATGAATAGGAGGCCAAAACCATAGGTCCAGAAACAAATTAGTCTAGGGCACATCCATCATGTGTGAACGACGTCAGCCCGATGGCCACAGCCCTGGAAATGCTAGCTAGCTTTCAACAAGCTTCAAGAAGTGCTGAAGTGACAATCAGCACTCTTATTAAGATCAATGTTAAACATTTACAAACTGGAGCTGCTTTAAAAGCTTACTGAAAGCTCTGCAAATGCTTGCTGTTCACACTGCACTTTTACAAGCTTAAAGTTGTGTGAAACAGGCTTTACTAGGTGAAAAGAAGGGAAAGAAAGCCTAAACAGAAAGAAAACTAATGCAGCCATCACATCTAATAATTGGTAAGCTGCAATATAAAATTCTTTGTTTTTTGGTTTAATACCATTGTAAAGTCCTCTCTGTTTGCATTCAATATCTTTCCACACTTTTAGTACCCTGCTATTTCCCTCCATGTGTGTAGATTAGGCTGCAGTGGGTTCAGCTGGCAGAAAAATGCTATGAAAATCAGATCCACTCAGCGGGTGGACAGCATCCTTGTGGCAGTTGATATGCAGCATTTTCATGTTAGGATGGAGCTCCAAGTCATAGCTTCCTGTATTTCCATTGGTTAGTATTTTAGTATTTTTTTTCCCCAGCATTGCAAATACCTTTTTTTTTCTTAGATTCCCCCACTTCCACAGTGCCGGCTGTGTATTGGCTTCTGGGATATGAGTGTCATCAATCCCAGGAGTCAATGTGCCTCCATCACTATGGAAACCTGAACACAATGAGCACGCTGCGCTTTGTTGTTTATGCGCATTCAGGAGATCGGGAGGTGCATGCTGGGTAGTCAGCAGCGCCATATCCGGAACTAGATAGTAGTGGACTTTAGCTGCCCACAATGAAGATGGGAGCATGCTGGGGGTTTTTTGAGACAAATGAACATTTACTAAACTGACATATTATATTAAGGCATTTGGATGTAGGATTCTCTGGAATTAACATGGGGATGTTTAAAAAGAAAACAAAAACGCTGGTACTCCGCTTTAGAGATAAAAGCTTCATATGTATTGTTTTCAGCTATAGCAAACAGCTAAAACATCTGTGATGAGGAACACTGGTGGAACCCATCCCATGGCTTTCTCTGTATTAACCAATGGCCTCAGGGAAATCGCTTATCTAGAAGTGGAGGTGTCTTGTGACCAGGACAGATGCACAAACCAAAAAAACAGAATGTTTTTGGCTTTCTTAGCCATGAGCAAAACCCTGCTATATGAAGATAACAGCTGCCCCCAGGCTATGTGAACATGCATTAATATAAAGCCAACTATTCATGGAACGTTTACTGCATGTGTAGATTGGTTCCTATTATACACTGTATTGTTCACAGAAATTAATTATTTCCCATAATTCATTGCCCTACCCTGTTACTTTCCATTTTTATTTTTGAGTTATGGGCTGCTATTTAATCAGATTTACAGGTGAAATTACTCTATTAAAATTGAACTGCTAAATGCCCAGAGCAGAGTTATCATATTGTTATAAGATGTGTTATTTCCGATAGTTATGTTCCTACTGATTACTGTGGCTGGGATTGACATTTTTGTGCAGATAGCTGCGCCCGTACAGTGCAACAACAGGCTGTCAGATGCTGTAGCTATTCATGACTGTTCGTGCAGCTAGTGATTATCTGCGGTGATCATGGCTTGAAGCAATGATGGACAAATACGCATTTTTACTTCATTTATATATTGTATACATTGTATGCATTATGTATTGTATTGTTATATGATGTTCTTTTTTTTATATATAACAATGAAATACACAAAAGAAGATAAAAAAAAAAACACAAATGTATTTTTGTACTCTCCCCTTATTTTATGTTAGAAATTTTGCAGTTATTTCCTTACTGTGAAAAAATCTAAAAACAATAGTAACGAATAAACAAAAAATTTTAGGAGCAAATACAAAAAAAAAAGTTTAATTTTAGTTTATTTTATTGCTACATGTTAAATAAATCCACAAATATAGGGAAAAACACAAACTCTGGAATACTTGCTCTTTACATTTTTTATTAACTAATCTCTCATCTTTCATTTTCTGTTAAAATAAATACTATATAATAAAATAAGAAAACAAAAACATAAACATTTTGCAAAACAATATAGGGAGGTTTTCTTAAAAATATGCACTCACCGGCCACTATAGTAGATACACCTTACTAGTACTGGGTCGGACTCCCCTTTGGACCTCTGATATCAACAAGGCATTTTCGTCCACACAACTGATGCTCATTGGATATGTTATCTTTTCCAGACCATTCTCTGTAAACCCTAGAGATGACTGTGAGTGAAAATACCAGTAGATGAGCAGTTTTTGAAATACTCAGACCAACTCGTCTGGCACCAACAACCATGGCATGTTCAAGGTCATTTAAATCCCCTTTCTTCCCCTTTCTGATGCTCTGTTTGAACTTCAGCAAGTCATCTTCACCACATCTAGATGCCTAAATGCATATAGTCGCTGCCATGTGATTGGCTGATTAGCAATTCGTGTTACCAAGCAATTGAACAATTGTATCTAACAAACTCGCCAGTGAGTGTATTTTTTCAAGCACAAATAACCATTCCAAATGGTAAAATTCTGTTAAGATTTAAAAAAATAAATAAATAAAAATAAAAAAATAATATGTGAAATTTGTAATTCTGACACAAAATGGTTTTGCAGAAATCAACTGCCCATTCTTTCACTCAAAAGTGATAGATACAATAAAAATAATGTAAATTGATGTAATACAGTACGTAAATGAATACACTGGGATAACTGTAGTTGTACGGTAACTTATTTTAAAATTTTCCTGTGCACTGTTTTAAAAATATTGTATCTTATTTTAATTGCAGTGGTTAACCCTAAAAAAAAATCAGTGGTGATTGATTGATTGATTGATTTGCTCCACCATTAAACAACAGAAGTATTGAATACCCTATTTAGTTTTTAGAACATTCTGAATTTGTTGGCTGCACATTCATGCTATGAACCTTCCAATACTATCCGATCCCAAAGGATTCACTTTTGCCAAGCTCTGGCCCTAACATTTAAATTCAGCACACAAACTGAGATTTATCAGACAATGTTTTTTGGGTCTTAAGCTGTAGAGTTTTGGTGATCCCATGCCAACTGTAGATATAGGCCTCATGCACACTAGCATGAAAAATGGAGCATTAAGGTCTATAAAGTTAACATTCTTAAATGATTCTGAACATTAACAATGGTTTTCTATGTACATTTGCCCACTCAGCGTTCAGAACCGTGTACAACAGGAACATTTAGACCTGATTACAAAATTTTAGGGAAACAATGGGGTTGACTGATTTACTAAACTGGAGTGCAGCTCTGCATAGAAATCAATCAGCTTCCAAATTTGTTGCCGGAGCTTAATTTAACAAGCTGAAGTTAGAAGCTGATTGGGTACCATGCACAGCTGCACCAGATATTAGACTCTCCAGGGTTAGTAAATCAACCCCAATGCAACTATGTAATTTCAAATAAGGTTGGTATAACTAGTTGTTGGACATGGAGAAAAATATTAGGTATATAGTAGCTGAGGCTAGTATAAAGTCAGAGTGTGAAATTATACATTACTGGGATAAATCAGGTCCAAAAACCAACAAACACAATTGTATCTGAAAGTGAATAAGAAATGCAATTATTTGAAAGAGTACAAGAAATACATTACCAGCATGTATCAAAAACTATGTACAAGCTAAAGTGTACAAGAGATAAAAAGATGCATCACATGCCTGACAAAGGGGTCCTGTGTGGTTCTCAAATGTTGCACTTTCTCTGTTGTGATGGGATCTTTTCGCAATAAAAAGTTTAGGACTAGTGTTGAGCGAACACGGACTGTATTATTCGTGTTCGTACCGAATAATTGGATTTTTTTTACCCGAACACGGACACGGACACTTTACTGTATGTTCGGGTAAAAATCCGTGTTCGGTCGTTTTATTTCCGGGTTTTGCATGCTTTGGCGCTCTTTTCATGGCGGGCTTTCAACAGCCAATCAACAATCGTTTAACTGGTGTGCCTTAAGCCATCCCAGCCATGCCTGCAAATGTCTTAGTAGCTGTGATTGGCCGTCTGAAGCATGTGACCAAGTCTTTATAAGTTCGAGGCAGCCGCCGCAGCAGCGTCATTCTGCTGCTTAGCTAAGGGACAGAGCACACATCAATGTGCTGGCTGCTGATTAGGGAAAGATAGGCAGGAAAAAACCATTTGTGTCCGGATAGAATTGAGGGACAGGTCGGAGTGTTTAGGCAGGGCGAGTTGTAGGCATTTTAGGGATAGAGTCTGCTGAATTATAGGGTCAGTGTCTTCTACAAACTACAATCGATATTGCTGTGTGGGGGGTGGGGTGAATCTGCACTCAATCCTGATCTACGATCTCTTCTCAATCCTGTTAGGGACAGAGTCTGCTGAATTTTAGGGAAACTGTGTTCTACAAACTACAATCGATATTGCTGTGTGGTGTGGGATTGGAGATAGGCAGGTGTCAGTGATCCACATCCATTTTTCTGTGTGTGAGCTGCAGTGAACACAATCTTTTTGGGCTGCAGTGAACACAATCTTTTTGGGCTGCAGTGAACACAATCTTTTTGGGCTGCAGTGAACACAATCTTTTTGGGCTGCAGTGAACACAATCTTTTTGGGGTGCAGTGAACAAAATCTTTTTGGGGTGCAGTGAACACAATCCTTTTTGGTGTGCAGTGAACACAATCTTTGTGGGGTGCAGTGAACAAAATCCTTTGTGGGGTGCAGTGAACACAATCTTTTTGGGGTGCAGTGAACAAAATCCTTTTTGGGGTGCAGTGAACAACATCCTTTTTGGGGTGCAGTGAACACAATCTTTTTGGGGTGCAGTGAACAAAATCCTTTGTGGGGTGCAGTGAACACAATCTTTTTGGGGTGCAGTGAACACAATCTTTTTGGGGTGGAGTGAACAACATCCTTTTTGGGGTGCAGTGAACAAAATCCTTTTTGGGGTGCAGTGAACAAAATCATTTTTGGGGTGCAGTGAACACAATCTTTTTGGGGTGCAGTGAACACAATCTTTGTGGGGTGCAGTGAACACAATCTTTTTGGGGTGGAGTGAACAACATCCTTTTTGGGGTGCAGTGAACAACATCCTTTTTGGGGTGCAGTGAACACAATCTTTTTGGGGTGCAGTGAACACAATCTTTGTGGGGTACAGTGAACAGAATCTTTGTGGGGTGCAGTGAACACAATCTTTGGGGGGTACAGTGAACACAATCTTTTTGGGGTGCAGTGAACACAATCTTTGTGGGGTGCAGTGAACACAATCTTTTTGGGGTGGAGTGAACAAAATCATTTTTGGGGTGCAGTGAACAACATCCTTTTTGGGGTGCAGTGATCAAAATCCTTTTTGGGGTGCAGTGAACACAATCTTTTTGGGGTGCAGTGAACAAAATCCTTTGTGGGGTGCAGTGAAAAGAATCTTTGTGGGGTGCAGTGAACACAATCTTTGGGGGGGTACAGTGAACACAATCTTTTTGGGGTGCAGTGAACACAATCTTTGTGGGGTACAGTGAACAGAATCTTTGTGGGGTGCAGTGAACACAATCTTTGGGGGGTACAGTGAACACAATCTTTTTGGGGTGCAGTGAACACAATCTTTGGGGGGTACAGTGAACACAATCTTTTTGGGGTGCAGTGAACACAATCTTTGTGGGGTGCAGTGAACACAATCTTTGGGGGGGTACAGTGAACACAATCTTTTTGGGGTGCAGTGAACAACATCCTTTTAGGGTGCAGTGAACACAATCTTTGTGGGGTGCAGTGAACAACATCCTTTTAGGGTGCAGTGAACACAATCTTTGTGGGGTACAGTGAACAGAATCTTTGTGGGGTGCAGTGAACACAATCTTTGGGGGGTACAGTGAACACAATCTTTGTGAGGTGCAGTGAACACAATCTTTGTGGGGTGCAGTGAACACAATCATTGTGGGGTGCAGTGAACTCAATCTTTGTGGGGTACAGTGAACACAATCTCATACTTCTGAAGGTTTGAGGGTGCTGCCTGTTCCATACTCCCCCTACTCCTAGCCTTTTAGGGGTACAAACAATAGTAATTGGGGCCTAGTGTGGTTGTGTACGTGTGATATACATACACTTTTTTGGGATCATATTTTCTATTCCGCTATTTAATCAAAAACCTTTGGGGATCAGTTAAATTGGGGGATAGTCTGTGTTGGTACGTGTGAGAGAGATCCACCTTTCCAAGTTGTTGGGGTTCATCTCATACTTCTGAAGGTTTGAGGGTGCTGCCTGTTCCATACTCCCCCTACTCCTAGCCTTTTAGGGGTACAAACAATAGTAATTGGGGCCTAGTGTGGTTGTGTACGTGTGATATACATACACTTTTTTGGGATCATATTTTCTATTCCGCTATTTAATCAAAAACCTTTGGGGATCAGTTAAATTGGGGGATAGTCTGTGTTGGTACGTGTGAGAGAGATCCACCTTTCCAAGTTGTTGGGGTTCATCTCATACTTCTGAAGGTTTGAGGGTGCTGCCTGTTCCATACTCCCCCTACTCCTAGCCTTTTAGGGGTACAAACAATAGTAATTGGGGCCTAGTGTGGTTGTGTACGTGTGATATACATACACTTTTTTGGGATCATATTTTCTATTCCGCTATTTAATCAAAAACCTTTGGGGATCAGTTAAATTGGGGGATAGTCTGTGTTGGTACGTGTGAGAGAGATCCACCTTTCCAAGTTGTTGGGGTTCATCTCATACTTCTGAAGGTTTGAGGGTGCTGCCTGTTCCATACTCCCCCTACTCCTAGCCTTTTAGGGGTACAAACAATAGTAATTGGGGCCTAGTGTGGTTGTGTACGTGTGATATACATACACTTTTTTGGGATCATATTTTCTATTCCGCTATTTAATCAAAAACCTTTGGGGATCAGTTAAATTGGGGGATAGTCTGTGTTGGTACGTGTGAGAGAGATCCACCTTTCCAAGTTGTTGGGGTTCATCTCATACTTCTGAAGGTTTGAGGGTGCTGCCTGTTCCATACTCCCCCTACTCCTAGCCTTTTAGGGGTACAAACAATAGTAATTGGGGCCTAGTGTGGTTGTGTACGTGTGATATACATACACTTTTTTTGGATCATATTTTCTATTCCGCTATTTAATCAAAAACCTTTGGGGATCAGTTAAATTGGGGGATAGTCTGTGTTGGTACGTGTGAGAGAGATCCACCTTTCCAAGTTGTTGGGGTTCATCTCATACTTCTGAAGGTTTGAGGGTGCTGCCTGTTCCATACTCCCCCTACTCCTCATCTAGCCTTTTAGGGGTACAAAAAATAGTAATTGGGGCCCAGTGTGGTTGTGTACGTGTGATATACATACACTTTTTTTGGATCATATTTTCTATTCCGCTATTTAATCAAAAACCTTTGGGGATCAGTTAAATTGGGGGATAGTCTGTGTTGGTACGTGTGAGAGAGATCCACCTTTCCAAGTTGTTGGGGTTCATCTCATACTTCTGAAGGTTTGAGGGTGCTGCCTGTTCCATACCCCCCCTATTCCTCATCTAGCCTTTTAGGGGTACAAACAATAGTAATTGGGGCCTAGTGTGGTTGTGTACGTGTGATATACATACACTTTTTTTGGATCATATTTTCTATTCCGCTATTTAATCAAAAACCTTTGGGGATCAGTTAAATTGGGGGATAGTCTGTGTTGGTACGTGTGAGAGAGATCCACCTTTCCAAGTTGTTGGGGTTCATCTCATACTTCTGAAGGTTTGAGGGTGCTGCCTGTTCCATACCCCCCCCTACTCCTCATCTAGCCTTTTAGGGGTACAAACAATAGTAATTGGGGCCTAGTGTGGTTGTGTACGTGTGATATACATACACTTTTTTTGGATCATATTTTCTATTCCGCTATTTAATCAAAAACCTTTGGGGATCAGTTAAATTGGGGGATAGTCTGTGTTGGTACGTGTGAGAGAGATCCACCTTTCCAAGTTGTTGGGGTTCATCTCATACTTCTGAAGGTTTGAGGGTGCTGCCTGTTCCATACTCCCCCTACTCCTCATCTAGCCTTTTAGGGGTACAAACAATAGTAATTGGGGCCCAGTGTGGTTGTGTACGTGTGATATACATACACTTTTTTTGGATCATATTTTCTATTCCGCTATTTAATTTAACTGGGCCTCCATGCGAGACCTGTGTGCCTTGTTGCGCTGTTTTGAGTACTCCACCAACATGGCCAGTGGCAATGACGCCGTTCTCAGCTTAACTATCCCACTTCTATGCCTCCTTGAAAAAACAATTCGGGCGATGATGGAAGAGGATGTGGCACAGGATGAGGAGGAGGAGGAGGATGAAGAGGTAACATTTCCAAGGCTTTCAGGGCAGTCATTCGCAAGGGGCTCCGAGGGTGGGTTCCTGCACACGCAAACGCCAGGGACGCAATTGTCCAGCAGGGGCACAGTTCTGGAGGATGAGGAGGATGAGGAGGAGGAGGAGCTGGAGGAGGAGATGGAACCATGTTCACAGCAGGGTGGCACCCAGGCCAGCTCATGGCCATCACTGGTGCGTGGCTGGGGGGATACAGAGGACACGGACGATACACCTCCCACAGAGGACAGCCTTTCGTTGCCTCTGGGCAGCCTGGCACACATGAGCGATTACATGCTGCAGTGTCTCCACAACGACCGCCGAGTTGCCCACATTCTAACTTGTGCTGATTACTGGGTGGCCACGCTGCTGGATCCCCGTTACAAGGACAACGTACCGTCCTTAATTCACTCACTGGAGCGCGATCGCAAGATGCGCGAGTACAAGCGCACGCTGGTAGACGCCATGCTGCTGGCATTCCCATCTGACAGCGGGGCCACAGTGGAAGCACAAGGCAGAGGAGGAGGAGGAGGAGGTCGCCAACGCAACCAGGGCACCGCCAGCACCTCAGAAGGCAGGGTTAGCATGGCCGAAATGTGGAAAAGCTTTGTCAGCACGCCACAACAAACAGCAGCACCAGCAGCTCAGATGGAACGTCTTAGCAGGAGGCAGCATTTTACCAACATGGTGGAGCAGTATGTGTGCACACGCCTACATGTAGTGAATGACGGGTCTGCCCCCTTCAACTTCTGGGTCTCCAAATTGGGCACATGGCCTGAGCTTGCCCTTTACGCCTTGGAGGTGCTGGCGTGCCCTGCAGCCAGTGTATTATCTGAACGGGTATTTAGCACGGCTGGGGGCGTTATAACAGACAAGCGCAGCCGCCTGTCCAGAGACAATGTGGACAAGCTCACGTTCATTAAAATGAACCAGGCATGGATCCCACGGGACTTTTCCGTACCTTATGCAGAATAGCAATGGATACCGACCTTACCCACCCATTGTTCCATTTTTGCTCTTTCTCACTCTTTTGGGGTGTACCCTCATTTAAAATTTTTGAAAAGAAGCAGTGTTGGCTACCTCGTCCTCCTCCTCAGGGCCAGATTAATGTAGGGGCTATTGGAGCTGCAGCTCCAGGCCCCTACCTTTTATATAGGCCCCGGGTTGGCCATATTCACTGTTACCGCTCTTCTGTCACTTGTAAACACAGAAGTCTGGCTTCTATGCTCGCTTCCCCAGGCAGCACCCTCAGAACCTCCCCACACAGCGTGAAGGCCGGACAAGGAGGGACAGTTGGCGATGCATGGATGTGTTTATGGGCTTCAGAGACAGCATCCCATGTTGAATTAGGCATGCATGGCTGCACCCTTCCTCCTCTGGGTGCACGGCAAGGCACGGCCCTTAAGGCCCTTCAAAATCCTCAGCACCAAGCCCATGATGCTGTTAATCCGGCCCTGGTCCTCCTCCACCGCCGCTTCCACCTACACCGCCCATAGGTGTGCGCAGCCTATTGCATTAAGGTGTGTACCCCAAAGTTGAAATACACATGCATGTGTTTGCCAGCAGGGAGAGTAATGTATCGGGGCCATGTACCTGTAGGCAAGGAGAAATAGAGCAGAGCAGGTCCCAGGGAGATCTTTCCCATCTCCTCACTGGCAATGCTATGTGCCCTAGGTGATTAGGGTGTGCCCAGGCACACCCAGCACACCCTGTGCGCACGCCTATGTCACCGCCACATCCACCACCACCTCAACCTCCCTCCTACTCCATATGGGCCTCGTCCTTCAGAGATGAAGAAGAACATTGTTTTATTTTTCTGTTTTTTTTTGTTGTTTTAAGTTATTTCCCTATCCACATTTGTTTGCAGAGCACTTGCCATGCTCTTAATTACGTTTTGCTGCCATTTGCAGCACTCTAGCCCTTTCCTTTGGTGTTTTAGAGCCATTTTAGTGCCTTAAAGTTCGGGTCCCCATTGACTTCAATGGGGTTCGGTGTCCGGGAAAAGTTCGGTAAAAGTCCGGGACACGGACCCGGACTTTTTTTTAAAGTTCGGCCGAACCCGTCGAACACGGACATCTAGGTGTCCGCTCAACCCTATTTAGGACTGCTATGCAAGATCCATGGTGTGCTGGCGAACATGTATATTTATTAATGACCTAAATGGGTCTTGCAGATAAGGGTTTGAGCACTCACACAAAAAGTAGAAATGGTCAAACGAGAGGCAGTAGGAATAGGAATCCCTTTTTTTTTATGGACAGTTGGTTATACAAAAAAACTCACTTGAGAATCCCACACCAAAATACATCTCACTATATGTATATAAATGTAGCAGGGTTTCCAGGCCTGTGGCCTGAGGTGGGTCTGCCACTGTTCCTGGGTACCTCTCCAGCCCATGTGAGCTGCGGCCCTGGGTGTGAGAACTGACACATTGACAACTACGGCATCTTTGTTTGGTTGTTTTATTGTAGTTTTAGGGGATGGGAGAAGAGAATGAGTGGAATACTCCTTTGGCTCAACTATGTACAATTCTGGGACTTTTGTGGCAAAAATGCCAGTTAGCGCTGTCTTGACGCCAGTCGATGCTAGCCAATGCTTACTAACGCTTTGAACACACTGTATCTCTGAAAGCTGTGCTGGAACCCCCGACTTAAGTGTAGCAGATCCAGGACTGCAGAACCTTGAACATCTGACACCGCTTGCACTGCAAAGTCACTGACTACTCTCTCCAGTCTTGCCCTGGCTTGAGGTAGCTTGCTGTGTATTCCTGTATGGCTGCAACTCTCATCTGATGCACTCACTCTGTGCATTAACTCTTCAGGGCCCAACCGCAGGCGCCCCCTTTACCACTTCAGGGTCCTCAACCTAGGTACCCCCACTATCACTTCAGGGTCCTCTGACTAGGTACCCCCTTTACAGCTAACTGACACTTGGATCCTAGAACCTTCTCCGGAGTGGTCCCCACTAACTCTAGGCAGACCCCCAGGGGCAATCCTCAGTACTCATGATCTGTATAGGCTTTCCTGGGACTGGACCCCTCTCTCTCTCTCCACTGGTTCTGGGCACACCGGATCCCCCTCAGCGTTCTCTGGATTCTCAGGCAGCACCCAAGACATCCGCCTCCTCTGACAGAAGGAGAGACAGCCGTCCTATCCCTCCTGGGACTCTGCTTCCCGCCAAAGACAATGAGTCATGCTCTCCCTCACACTTATACCCACTCCCAGAATCCTTTGCCGCAGAATCTGCCTTCTGGGGTAGTTACAAGCCTGAATGTATCCTTGATTGGGTTTCCTCCACTGCCCTATGAGAAGCCTCTCACAGAGCCAGTGGGGAGACTCCCCTCTCAGCAGACACCCCTGGAAGCCATGACACCCTAGCTAAAAAGAAATCATGGCCCTGCTGTTAGGCAGACAAGGCCCACTATACATTTACTTAGCACCTACCTGTAGGGTGCTACATAAATTACAGGGGAGAAGGTTGACAGCCAGCCACATGCCCATCTCGCCTACACATTTCAGTCTCACCACCAAGGTTACCGGTATTGTGAAAGCACATAAAAAATGCGAAAAAGATGTACAAGTTAAACATGATAAAACATCTCCAAAAGGATTTGAGCACTCTTTAAGAGATAATTTTTAGTAGGAACTTAAAGTGATTGTAAAGTCAGAATGTTTTTTAATCTTAATGCATTCTATGCATTAAAATAAAAATACTTCTGTGTGTAGCAGCCCCCCTCAGCCTCTATAATACTTTCCTGAGCCTCATCTCTCTCCAGCGATGTTGCTTCTGGAGACACTGCCTCCTGATTGGCTGAGACAGCAGTGTGGTTTCATTGGCTGCTGCCGCTGTCAATCAAATTCAGTGAGCCAGTCAGGAGAGAGATGGAGTGGACTGGGTCACGGCTTCATGTCTGAATAGTCACACAAAGCTGCGGCTTGGCTCTGGTGCCCCCATAGCAAGCTGCTTGCTGTGGGGGCATTCAAGAGGAGGGAGGAGCCAGGAGAGCCGAAAAAGGACCTGAGAAGAGGAGTATCCGGGCTGCTCTGTGCAAAACCACTGCACAGAGCAGATAAGTATAAAAACGTTTGTTTTTGTTTTTTTAACCAAAAAAAGACTCTGCCTTTATTACAATGATTTGAATTTTTTCTGCTGCACCATGGATTTTCAACTGTAAGTTTATTTTGCTACAACGTATAATGCAGTTTAAAGGAATGCAGACACACACCAGCAGTGCTAACAGCAGCAATCCTGATCTTATGTTCAAAAATCAAATGCTCTTCCTCTGCAATAATTCATTGGTGGTGCTGAGACAGATTATCAGCATCACTGATTGCAGCTGGTTAACACTGTTAGAGGGTAAGCATGCAAATATTGCCCTGGCAGATTTAAGGGGAAGCAGCTGGCAAAAAAACAAACAGATGCATTGTAAACCGTGAATAAACGAATATTTGCCGTGCTAAAAAGTGCCACAAAATATCAAAATGAAAGAAAATAAGAAATAAACCTTATTCCAATTATGTAATATATACAAAAATAAGTATAATATAAAATGTATTAAACAAAACTTCATATGTGAAAACAGTCCAGCTGAAGAAAATGTCAATGTCCAAGTATATCCAAATTAGTGAAAAGGTGTGCCACCACCATAGAGTAAACTGGACTCTTACCAGAGCACGTGGATCCTTTAATTACAAAGAGTCAAACAAGCTTTATCTGTTAATATGTCCTCTCTGTCAGGAGCCTTTCTTTCCTGCTCATTAGTGATGGCTCATGCAGTTTCCTAAACCACAATCACATGGGATACTGTTGTCGAAAGATGTGCTTTGAGACTTTATCTACATAAAAGTAGATGTTTATCGATCATGGAGAATGCATTAAACACCTACAACACAATTCACAATGCATGGATGGTGAGTTGGTGACTTCTTCAGGAAGGTATATGAAACAATGTTAGCGAAAGATGTGCTTCAAGACTGTATCTTCATAAAGTAGACGTTTATCGATCATGGACAATACATTGAACAAGTGAATTGTGTTGTTGATGTTTAATGCATTATCCATGATCGATAAACGTCTACTTTATGAAGATACAGTCTCGAAGCACATCTTTCGCCAACAGTGTTTTATTTTTCACATTCTAAAGTTTTTAAGCTACATACAGTACGCAATTTTTATTTTTTTGTAGGAGCCACCAACTGTCAAAAAGAAACCTTATTTGTCCCCACTTGTCATCATCATGCCACTCTTCAGAATCCTACAGAATCTTGGAAATGCAGAGTTTGGGCTTGTTGAGGGAGGTTAAAGAGCATCAATTGGCTTGAATGCCTTCACTTTCTGATTGTCAAGATGAATTTAAGGAATTATAGTAATCAGAGAGTAGCATATTGCCACCCTGTAGCTACATCCAGAAAGACAGAAGTAAAGGCTGATATATATTATTACTTCATGGCTGTGCTACTGCACAACATCATGGCACTCCACCACCTATGTTAGACCCCACAAGGTTCAGGGAACCAACACATATGGGCTCACTTACACCTGGTTCTGCCCCTTCTTACCAAAGAGCTCCATACCAATACACAATCAATACCCACAGACTTCTAGATCTAAAATGTTTAAAGTTTCTTCCATCCAGCATAGCATCTCAATCTCGAACCCAGAGCAATTTTGATTTTCCATTACAATGAGAAACATATTCTCCCTCAATTCTCAATGGAAATGAGAAATGGCCTTCGTTTCAACTATCCAGATCTCAATCTTGAAAATGTGTTCTTTTTATATGTAAAATGTTATTTCTGTTGTAATTTCAAAAAGGTTATATTTTATTTATATAAGAACCATGTTCTCCATCTTAAATAGGAACAATCATTCCATTCCTCAAGGACCTAGATTTCTTATAATGACGTCCATTTAAGATGATGATTTGATTAGGTCCTTGCAAACTGTTTTATTATGGAGCTATTTGTCATACGGTAATGTAATATTGATAAGCAGTTTATTTCTTCTCTAGTTTTTATTACACCAGAAAACTGGTTACGAGGGCGTGTCCAAATGGTAGTGATTAATAATGTGTACTTAGACTGGTCTGGAGTGGTAAGTGGAGTACCCCAAGGCTCTGTCCTGGGACCAATTCTGTTCAATTTATTCATAAAAGATATAGAGGTTGGTATTAATAGCTCGATCTCAGTTTTTGCTGATGACACAAATATAAGAAGGCCTAAATAAAATAATGGGTTGGGCAACTACATGGCAAATAAGTTTTAATGTAGAAAAATTTAAAGTAATGCACTTGGGGGCTAAAAATATAAATGCAAATTACTCACTAGTGGGAGACCCTTTGGGGGAATCCAGGATGGAGAAAGATCTGGGGGTCCTAGTAGAAGACAGACTTAGCAATAGCATGCAATGTCAAGCTGCAGCAAGCAAAGACAGTAGAATATTAGCATGCATAAAAAAAGGAATTTACTCCAGAGATAAAACTATAATCCTGACACTTTATAAAACTCTGGTTCAGCCCCACGTGGAGTATTCCATCCAGTTCTGGTCACCAATCCTAAGGAAGGATGTGCTGGAACTAGAAAAAGTGCAGAGAAGGGCAACAAAATTAATAAGGGGACTGGAGGACCTAAATTACAAGGAACTTATTCTTCCTTAAGAAGAGACGCCTAAAAGGAGACATGATAGCGGTATACAAATGCCTGCATGGTGATCACAGTATAGGAAGAAAACTATTCAGTCTCAGGGGATGTAAGAGGACACCGGGCCACACAATGAGATTGGATGAGAGGCGGTTTAACCTTAAGCTGTGTAGGGGGTTTTTCACTGTCAAGGCAATAAGGATGTAGAACTCTCTTCCACAATTGGTGGTGTCAGTGGTGAGTATTGATATTTTTTAAAAACTCTTGGACTTGCAGCTTAGTGAACACAACATACAGGGATATGGGAAATGATTATAGACATTGACACACATACACCTACACAGGTTTAACTGGATGGACTAGTGTCTTTATTCAACCCTACCAACTAGGAAACTATAAACTGTAAAGACTATTCATTGTCACAATGCATAAACGGAACATTATAATTAAAGCTGAAGCTTAGGTATAGCAATTTTTACATTATGGTTACATTTAATCCAACCTGGACCAATGTAAGGATGTATGTGCCATACCTGTGGGATCCCCATGGAAACTGGAAATCACCGTTGTAGGCTGGACCAAGCTAGACCAATATAACTATATAAAAACTGCCATACCTAAACTTCAACTCTAAAGACAAAAATGAAAGACTTTAACATACTTTCTATTATTGCCATTTGAAAAGCAGAGACTGGTGCTGTGAGTGGGCCACTGCAATCCTGAACAGGAGGAATTTATCAAACATGCCACACATTAAGGAAGTGTAAAAGTGGAACAATTAAAGTGGAACTCTGCTGCACATTAGTAACACTGTAAAATATAAAGCAGACTGTTGATCATTTTCTGGATGTAGGTGTCCACATCTGTTGATGGGAGTACCAGGGTCCCAGTGTTTTTTGCCAATTCTGTACAGAAACTGATTTTGAAAGGCAGTACATTTAATGTATTTCCTGTTGCACTTTCATTTTCAGTCCTCAACTTTCCCTACTTCAGAAGAGGTTGGACAGCACATCTGGAACACCTTGAAATTGTCACATGGGAGAGATCTATCTGATGCAAAATGATCATCCTATGGTTTGTTGTTGTGCTGACTTCTGCCATGGTGTAACAGCTAAACTAGGCTAGGGGTCTTTTTCTTCTAAACACATAAGCATCTTTTTCAGTTCATCTCTTGGGTTCATTCTATGCTTTAGGTTTGGTTTACTAAAGGAGTAGAGGTTGTTCACTTTGTAAAGTGAAGGTTGGTAAATAGGGTTAACCTATGATCACTTTCAACATCCAATCATGTGAGAGGAATAAATAAAATAAAAGTATATATATATACAGTATCTCACAAAAGTGAGTACACCCCTCAAATTTTTGAAAATATTTTTTAATATATCGTTTCATGTGACAACACTGAAGAAATTACACTTTGCTACAATGTAAAGTAGCAAGTGTACAGCTTGTATAACAGTGTAAATTTGCTGTCCCCTCAAAATAACTCAACATACAGCTATTAATGTCTAAACCGCTGCCAACAAAAGTAAGTACACCCTTAAGTGAAAATCGTTGGGCCCAAAGTGTGAATATTTTGTGTGGCTACCATTATTTTCCAGCACTGCCTTAACCCTCTTGAGCATGGAGTTCACCAGAGCTTCACAGGTTGCCACTGGAGTCCTCTTCCACTGCTCCATGATGACATCATGGAGCTGGTGGACGTTAGAGACCTTGCGCTCCTCCACCTTCTGTTTGAGAATGCCCCACAGATGGTCAATAAGGTTTAGGTGTGGAGACATGATTGGCCAGTCCATCACCTTTACCCTCAGTTTCTTTAACAATGCAGTGGTCGCCTTAACTGTGTGTTTGGGGTCATTTTTATGTTGAAATACTGCCCTGTGGCCCAGTCTCTGAAGGGAGAGGATTATGCTATGCTTCAGTATGTCACAGTACATGTTGGCATTCATGGTTCCCTCAATGAACTGTAGCTCCCCAGTGCCGCCAGCACTCACGCAGCCCCAGACCATGACACTCCCACCACCATGCTAGACTGTAGGCAAGACACACTTGTCTTTGTACTCCTCACCTGGATGCCGCCACACACGCTTGACACCATTTGAACCAAATAAGATTATCTTGGTCTCATCAGACCACAGGACATGGTTTTAGTAATCCATGTCCTTAGCCTGCTTGTCTTCAGCAAACTGTTTGTGGGCTTTCTTGTGCATCATCTTTAGAAGAGGCTTCCTTCTGGGACGACAGCCATGCAGACCAATTTAATGCAGTGTGCGGCGTATGGTTTGAGCACTGACAGGCTGACCACCCACCCCTTCAATATCTTCAGCAATGCTGGCAGCACTCATACTTCTATTTCCCAAAGACAACCTCTGGATATGATGCTGAGAACATGCACTCAACTTCTTTGGTCGACCATGGCGAGGCCTGTTCTGAGTGGAACATGTCCTGGTAAACCGCTGTATGGTCTTTTCCACCATGCTACAGCTCAGTTTTAGGGTCTTGGCAAACTTCTTATAGCCTAGGCCATCTTTATGTAGAGCAACAATTCTTTTTTTCAGATCCTCAGAAAGTTCTTTGCCATGAGGTGCCATGTTGAACTTCCAATTACCAGTAGGAGAGAGTGAGAGCGATAACACCAAATTTAGCACACCTGCTCTCTATTCACACCTAATACCTTGTAACACTAACGAGTCACATGACACCAGGGAGGGAAAATGACTGGGCCCAATTTGGACATTTTCCCTTATGGGTGTACTCACTTTTGTTGCCAGCGGTTTAGACATTAATGGCTGTGTGTTGAGGTATTTTGAGGGGACAGAACATTTACACTGTTATACAAGCTGTACACTCACTACTTTACATGGTAGCAAAGTGTAATTTCTTCAGGTTTGTCACATAAAAAGATATAATAGAACCTTTACAAAAATGTGAGGGGTGTACTCACTTTTGTGAGCTACTGTATATGTATATATATATATATATATATATATATATATATATATAGTGATCAGCATAAGTGAGTAAACCCCAACAGATTTGTCAGAAAACCTTTACTTTCCTTTCAGAATCAACATTTTCTTTGGGACACTATACTACAAAATAGAAACAAAAAAGAGTTGCTACAAACTAGTTGTCCAACAGAAGATTAGCGGACTTTAGAGGCACATACTGAACAGGCAAAAAGTTATTTTTTTAAAAATATATAAATTTTATTCAACATATCGTTTAAAAAGAGAAAGCATATGTGCATATATCAGTGTTGCCAACCCCCCGGAGGGAAATTTACTGGCAGAACGTCCAAAATTTACGGACGGCACCAATTTTTTACGGACATTGCAAAAATGCACATAAACAGGCTGTTTTCAGTGCTAAACCGTGCAAATATCAATACTTAAACTATAAACATGTAGATAGTGCTATTAGCAATGTGTTTAGGTTAAACAAAAGTCAAAAAACATATTTCTCCATTTACATGAAGATCAGATTAATATAACCCAGCCAGCATAGCGTTCCCCCATATATCAGTGTGCAGGATTCCCCCTTACAGTGTAACTCTGACAAAAAGAGGAATGCTGCAGATCTTGATTTAAGGGGGAACTCTGATTTAAGCGGGTGCTCTGGTGACCAGAAACCACCTTATATCAGAGTCCACTGCATTCCCCTTTACATCAGAGTTCCCTTTTACATCAGGGTCCGCAGAGTTCCCCCTTCGCACTGTAAGGGGAGAATCCTGCAGACTCTGATGTAAAGGGGAACGCCAGGAACTCTGATGTGGGGGGCAATCTGGTGACCAGAGACCACCTTCCACAGAGTGAACACATTAAGATATGGGGGGGGTTACTAATATAGAGGGATCGTTATATCAGTGCCCCCTAGCCCTTACATCAGTGACCCCCCCCCCCCATCAGACTGGTCTGGCGGCACTGTCACTGACCTCCTCTCAGGTGCACTGTGCAGTGCTCAGTCAGACGGCTCTGGTCTCCACTCTGCAGGCCCCACACATCTGACTTCTCCCATGACCCCCATCCCGGCGGCGCTCTCATTCTTGACTCCTCTCCAGAGTCCAGACTCCCCTGCAGACATGATAAAAGACAAGAGATGGTCAGAGACTGCGGACATGGTACAAGAGATGGTCAGAGACTGCGGACATGATACAAGAGATAGTCAGAGACTGTGGACATGGTACAGGAGGTGGTCAGAGACTGCGGACATGAAACAGGAGGTGGTCAGAGACTGCAGACATGATACAAGAGATGGTCAGAGACTGTGGACATGGTACAGGAGGTGGTCAGAGACTGCGGACATGAAACAGGAGGTGGTCAGAGACTGCAGACATGAAACAGGAGGTGGTCAGAGACTGCAGACATGAAACAGGAGGTGGTCAGAGACTGCAGACATGGTACAGGAGGTGGTCAGAGACTGCAGACATGGTACAGGAGGTGGTCAGAGGTGGCATGTGGGGCCTGGGGGGACTGGGAGCAAGGAGAGGCCATGGATGGAATCCTGGATGGATGGATTCTTCAGCAGCCCTGCCCTAGGCTCAGGCCAGGGGGTGACCGGGGTCAGAGATGGCAGGTGGGGCCTAGGGGGGGACTGGGAGCAAGGAGAGGCCATGGATGGAAATTGAATCCTGTTTCCTGGATGGATGGATCCTTCAGCAGCCCTGCCCTGGGCTCAGGCCAGGGCCAGGGCTGAGGGGGTCAGAGGTGGCAGCAGGTGGTGGGGCCTGGGGGGGGGACTGGGAGCGAGGTCTAGGAGAGGCCATGGATGGATGGAATCCTCAATTCCTCATGGATGGATCCTGCTTCAGCACTCAGCAGCCGCCCTGGCCCTGCCCAGGGCTCAATCCAGGGCTGGGGGTCAGAGTCAGAGAGGTTGCAGGTGGGGCCTGAGGCTGGGGGGGACTGGGTCTGGCTAGGAAGCACATTTTTTATTGTGTTTATATCTCATATTGCTGCAATCTCACCCATGCATGGTTTCCAGCCCAATTTAGGTTCAAAACATGTGCTTACAGATTGGGTTTTCACATACTGTATACATGACCAAATCTGTATCACTCAGACATTTAGTAACAAAACTCTACTTTCAAAACAGGAGCAATAGGTCCTATAATGACTACCACTGGATTTATTGTCCAATATGTTCAATACTCAACAGATATTGATTTAGAGGAATACTCCAGTCTTTTGTCACAGGCAAATGTATACGCTTATTTTGTGGTCTAATTTTTACATACTGTATATCTGGGTTATTTTTGGGAACTGGGAGCAAGCAAGGAGAGGAGACTAGTAGGAGCCTAGCCCTAGGAGGAGTACTACTCACGGTCTCTGGAGGAGTGAAGAAGATCTCACTGGAGAGAGTGGAGTGGATGGCCGATGGTGGTGGTGTCTGTGCCAGGCCAGCCCAGGCAGAGATGGATGGATCCTTGGCTTGTCCTCGTCGCGGTGGGGGAACGCCGGGGCGGTGGGACTGGGACTGGAGCTCAGCTGGCTGGTGGCGCTGCTGCAGACAGTCCTGGGCTGGTCGGGTCTCAGTCTCTGCACAGTGCACACTGCACACACGGTCCCCGGTCCGGCAACAGGCTCCTATAGGCTCAGGGAGGTAGCAGCCGCGGCGGCAGTGGCGGGAAGATTCAAGATTCTGGGCGGGCCCGCTGGGCCATGGGCAGGGCAGAGGGCACACGCAGGCGGAGCCAGAGGCGGTCACGTCAGGCGGGGAGGACTCGGAGTCGGAGCAGGAGATGAGTTCACTTCAGAAGTGTCCGGAGATGACCGAAGCGCACGCCGCGCATGCGCAATCACATTGTCTCGCCGCAGCCATCATTTTAACGGGCACTTTTCTCCTGCTACGGGCATTTACGGGCAGGAGAAAAGTGCCCTGATTTTACGGGCTGTCCGTGAATATACGGACGGTTGGCAACACTGGCATATATATATATACAATAAAAAAGAACTCTAAATGGGAAAACCTCCATATAGGTTCCAAGTGGTTATACAAATATTATGTGGTTTTACACAAGAGGTACGTTATGTTGTGCTGGTCTGGAAAGGTCAACGCGTTTCGCATTACGCTTCTTCAGGACCACAGACGACCAGGTACTCTCTTAACAGAATAAAAAAAATATGTAATATTGTGATACATGTGATGTGATACAAACGTCGTCCATAGCAGATCAACGGCCAGAGGGGGGCAAATTGCCCCGCCGCCCTCTGTGGGAGATTGTTTGGAACCATAGGTAACTATGGAACAAATTACCACTTAAAAATATTGCCACTAACTAGAGCAATGTCTCAAATTTATACACTCTCTATTACCTTATAATATAGGTTGGTGTTTAGTCCCCCCTCTTTGCCCCCCACTGGCTGTTGATCTGCTATGGACGACGTGGTGTATAGCATTCAGGAGGTTGGTCTATGCATTGATGTTGAAATTTTCTTTATCATGTGAAATAAACAAAGACGTAAACATGTGACAATGTTTATTTGCTATTAATTACATATTTTGTTTATTCCGTTAAGAGAGTACCTGGTCGTCTGTGGTCCTGAAGAAGCGTAATGCGAAATGCGTTGACCTTTCCAGACCAGCACAACATAACTTACCTCTTGTGTAAAACCACATAATATTTGTATAACCACTTGGAACCTATATGGAGGTTTCCCCATTTAGAGTTCTTTTTTATTGTATATATATATATGCACATATGCTTTCTCTTTTTAAACAATATGTTGAATAAAATTTATATATTTTTAAAAAAATAACTTTTTGCCTGTTCAGTATGTGCCTCTAAAGTCCGCTAATCTTCTGTTGGACAACTAGTTTGTACCATCTCTTTTTTGTTTCTGCTTACAATTAGGTTTATGGCACACAAGGGTTAGCTCAATTGCTCTCTTCCCCATTTTATACTACAAAATACTCTCACAAATGTGGGCCAATGAGTGCAATCAGGTATTGTTAATTTGCACACACAAAAAAAGTATCTTTGCTAACAAATTCATTCAAGACCATGTTGCAAAAATGAATAGACTCCAATGAAAGTCTTAGCAGCAAAGTAAAATTTTTGACAACAAGAATTCAACTACAGGTGAGTCTAATTATTCATTAAACAGGTGACCAGCGGACAGTTGATTATAAAAGGGCATTACTTAACAAAGAAAACCCCTTCCTATTTCATGCTGTCAGCTATAGAACCACATGGAAGAGAAATGTCACAAGTTACATAGTTACATAGTTACATAGTTAGTGAGGTTGAAAAAAGACATCAGTCCATCCAGTTCAACCTATGATGTGTGTGTGTGTGTTTGCTTTTAACCGTACATTGTATACCCCTGTATGTTGTGGTCTTTAAGGTGTCCATCTAATAGTTTTTTGAAACTATCAATGCTCCCTGCTGATACGACTGCTTGTGGTAGAGAATTCCACATCCTTACCGCTCTTACAGTGAAGAACCCCTTACGCACTTTAAGGTTAAACCGCCTTTCCTCAAGTTTTAGTGAGTGGCCACGTGTCTTATTGTATCTCCTTACTCTGAATAGTTTGTTCCTTATGCTCGGGTCGCCAGTACAGTATTTGTACATTGATATCATATCCCCCCTCAATCGTCTCTTCTCCAGAGAGAATAGGTTCAGTGCTTGTAGTCTTTCCTCATAGCTGATGTCCTCCATTCCCCTAATTATTTTTGTTGCCCTTCTCTGGACTTTCTCCAGTTCCAGCACATCCTTCCTGAGGACCGGTGCCCAGAACTGGACAGCATACTCCAGATGTGGCCGGACCAGAGTCTTGTAGAGTGGGAGAATAATCTCTTTATTTCTGGAGTGAATCCCCTTTTTTATACAACCCAGTATTCTGTTGGCTTTGCTTGCGGCGGCTTGGCATTGCATGCCACTGCCAAGCCTGTTGTCTACCAGTACCCCCAAGTCCTTTTCCATCCTAGACTCACCCAGAGGTTCCCCCCCTAGTGAGTAGCTTGCTTTCTGGTTTCTGGCCCCCAAGTGCAGTACTTTACATTTTTCAACATTAAATCTCATCTGCCATGTAGTTGCCCACCCCGTTATTTTGTTCAGGTCCGCTTGCAAGGTTTCCACATCCTGCATAGAAGATATTGGCAAGCCTAATTTAGTATCATCTGCAAATACTGAGATTGTACTAGATATCCCCTCCTCTAGATCATTTATGAATAAATTAAACAGGATTGGTCCCAGGACAGAACCCTGGGGGACCCCACTTTCCACACCCGCCCAATCCGAGTTTTCCCCATTAATCACCACCCTCTGTACTCTCCCCTGGAGCCAGTTCTCTATCCAAGTACTCACCTTATGGTCCATACCTACCTTCCTTAGTTTGTACAGTAAGCGTTTGTGGGGAACGGTGTCAAAGGCCTTTGCAAAGTCCAGATACACCACATCCACAGGCTTACCTTTATCTAGGTGGCAGCTCACTTCATCGTAGAAGGTTAATAGATTGGTTTGGCACGAACGATTTTTCATGAATCCATGCTGATTACTACTTATAATACCGTTTTCATTACTAAAGTCTTGTATGTGGTCCCTTATCATCCCCTCCAAAATTTTGCAGACTACTGATGTTAGGCTGACCGGCCTATAGTTACCCGGGATATATCTCTGCCCCTTTTTAAATATTGGTACCACGTTGGCTTTTTTCCAATCAGCTGGCACCATACCCGTCTGTAAACTATCCTTAAAGATCAAGAATAATGGTCTGGCAATCACCTGGCTGAGCTCATTAAGAACCCTCGGGTGCAAGCCATCCGGTCCCGGGGATTTATTTATGTTAAGTTTCTCTAGTTTAGCTCTAAGTCTATCCTCTGTTAGCCATGGCGGCACTTCCTGAGGTGTATTATTTAGTTCGGCCTTACAAGCAAGGTTCGTGTAGCCCCCCGATTCCTTTGTGAAGGCTGAAGAAAATAAATTATTTAACACTTCCGCCTTTTCTCTGTCCTCTGTGGCCATTTTTCCTTTATCATCTTTTATGGGGCCAATGTGCTCTGGCCTCGCTTTCCTACTGTTTATATACTTAAAGAACTTATTGGGGTTCTTTTTACTCTCCTCCGCTATATGTCTCTCGTGTTCTATTTTAGCCGCCCTGATTTCGTCTTTACATTTCTTATTACACTCTTTGTAGTGCTTAAATGCTGCCAATGACCCCTCAGTCTTGTATTTTTTTAAGGCCTTTTCTTTAGCTCTAATATACATTTTTATGTTGGAGTTTAGCCACCCAGGGTTTAGTTTTGCTCTTTTAAATTTATTTCCCTGTGGAATGCACTGCCCCCCCCCCCCACCTTGTTAAGTATGCTCTTGAAGCACTCCCATTTTTCCTTGTTCTTTGCTCCCAGGGTTCTATCCCATTTGATATTTTCTAGCAGCGAGAGCAGTTTAGGGAAATTGGCTCTTTTGAAATTCAGTGTCCTTATATTACCCTTGTGTTTCCTATTACTGTAATTAATACTGAAACCAATTGACCTATGGTCACTGTTCCCTAAGTTGTCCCGTATTTCTATATCCGTGAGCAGGTCTGTATTGTTGGTAATCAGTAGGTCAAGTACCGCCTTGTTTCTTGTCGGTGCATTCACCATCTGACCCATGAAATTGTCCTGCAAAACATTTAGGAACTGCCGAGCCTTGGCTGAGTGTGCGGTTCCTTCTGCCCAGTCTATATCTGGATAATTAAAGTCCCCCATTATAATGACATTTCCCATCCTTGCTGCCAATCCGATCTGTAACATGAGGTCCGCCTCACCCTCCTCCCTCTGGTTGGGGGGCCTATAGCATACGCCCAATATTACCTTCCCCACCGTGCCTTCCCTTTGAAGCTCTACCCATAGGGATTCTGCCTCGTCCATAGCTCCATTATTAATATCATCCCTCATATTTACCTGTATACTGTTCTTAATATACAGACATACCCCTCCCCCTTTTTTACCCTCTCTATCCCTGCGATAAAGGGAATACCCCTGAATGGTCGCCATCCAGTCATGAGAGCTGTCAAACCAAGTCTCAGTTATCCCCACAAAATCTAAGTCCTCCTCAAACATCAGCAGCTCCAGCTCTCCCATCTTGTTGGCCAGGCTTCTGGCATTGGTATACAAGCCTCGTAATTTTAATCGGTTACATTTATCCTCATTTGATGTTTTTAGGCTGCTCTCTTGATTTTTCCACCCTGGGTTTAGGAGCTCCGAACACCCTACCGCTACTGCCCCCATTTCTGCCCTCTGAAACTTGCTTTCCACTGGCTAATTCTACATCTGTACCCTCCCCCCCATTCCCTAGTTTAAAAGCCCCTCTAACTTTTTGGCCATCCTCTCACCCAGTACGGCTGCACCCACCCCATTTAGGTGCAATCCGTCCCTACCAAAGAGCCGGTGACCGACTGAGAAGTCGGCCCAGTTCTCCAGGAACCCGAAACCCTCCTTACTACACCAGCTCCTCAGCCACTCGTTAACTTCCCTAATCTCCCGCTGCCTCTCTGGTGTGGCTCGAGGTACAGGTAGTATTACGGAAAATACTACCTTGGAGGTCCTAGTCCTCAACTTAGCGCCTAAGTCCCTGAAATCGTTTAGGACTCTCCATCTTCCTCTGCCTATGTCATTGGTACCCACGTGTACCATGACAGCTGGGTCGAAAGAAAATCATTTATTTACACAAGAAAGGTGAAGGCTACACGAAGATCAGCAAAGCTTTACTTATAAGCAGAGTTGTATAAAGTACTCGAAACCCATACTTGAGTAAAAGTACAAGTGCTCGATCAAAAAGTGACTTGAGTAGAAGTGGAAGTCCTCGATCAAAAAGTGACTTGAGTAGAAGTACTAAAGTATTCAACATTTTTTGTACTTAAGTATTGCAAGTATTTTTTTTTTTTAAATTTGCTACTCAAGTACTGAAAGTAAAAATACTAGTAGTTTTGAAAAAAAAATTGCTACTCAAGTACTGAAAGTAAAAGTACAAGTACTGTGTTATGTAGTTTTTAAAGAAAGAAGTCAAAAGTTTGAACATCATATTGTTTTTTATTATTTCAAATGCAGCTTTTATTTATACATACAATAGCATTTATTTTCGTATGCGCTGATAATACACATGTTTTGAGCTTCATGAAACCTGCCATCTACTGTTTTGGCAGTGGTAATTTTTATAATTGTAACCAGTAACTATGCAGCACAAAAAAAAATATTGAAGTAGAAGTATTGAAATCATTGAAAAAATGTAGTGAAGTAAAAGTGGAAGTAGGAGAAAAAAATTCTACTCTAGGAAAGTACAGATACCACCTTTCGGTACTTAAGTACAATAGTGAAGTAGTTCTACTTAGTTACTATACATCTCTGCTTATGAGTCAGAATACTGTAGCAAAAGTGATACAAAAATTTAACAGAGATGGAACTGCAACCATCTCACAGAGACGTCCAGGCCGTCCATTTGAGTCAACATGACATGAGTGTCTTCTGATGAGAAGGGTTGAAGAAAATTGTCATGCAAGGTCACTGCAGTTATCTAAAGAAGCAGAAAGCTAAACTGGGGTGATTGTTTCCCGTGACACAGTACCACAAGCACTGCAGAGGAATGGCATGCATGGGTATTACCCACGAAGGAATCCTCTTCTAAAGCCCATGCACAAAAAAGCACATTTAGAATTTGCCAGGGCCCATGCTAAAAAAAGAAGAAGACTACTGGGACTTTGGAGTGATGAGACCAAAATAAATGTTTTTTGAACTGATGGCTTCAAAACTGGCATCACAAAGGTGAGGAGTACAAAGAAAAATGCATGGTGCCTACAGTGAAATATGGTGGTGGCAGTGTCTTTCTGTGGGGCTGCATGAGTCTTGTGTCGGGGAGCTGCATTTAATTGACAGTATCATGAATTCACAGATGTACTGCGCTATATTGAAGGAGAAGATGCTACCATCATTCTGTGACCTTGGTCACCGTGCACTTTTCCAAGATGACAATAATCCAAAACACACATCTATTGCCACTGTAGCATTTCTGAAGAAGAACAGGGTGAAAGTGATTCAGTGGCCAAATATGTTTCCTGATCTAAATCCCAATCAGACACCTATGGGGCAGGGCCGATCCTGGGCGGGTGCTGAGGCAGAGGAGGGGCGCAGAAGCTCAAGTGGTCCCCTCCCTCCTCCACCTGCTTGTAGTTGACCGCAGCCAGTAACCTCCCATCCGCCCCCCTCCCTCATTATCTCCCATCCACCCCGCCTCCCCTCGTTACCTCCCACCCCCCCCCTCGTTACCTCCCATCCGCCCCGCCCCCCCCTCGTTACCTCCCATCCGCCCTGCTCACCCCTCGTTACCTCCACTGTACGGCGCCTCCGATGAGAAGGGCAGGGTGACAGCTGTGGGCGGAGCGGGACAAAGTTGGTTGCCAGAGAAGATAACGTTTGGGACTGGAGACACTCAGCAAACTCTCCCCCGTAAGGCGAGGGGCCCCGGTGTTGTGCCGATATCGGTAACACCGGAACCGGCAGAGCAGACAGCCCGTCCTCTCCTCTCAGGTGACCGGCGGCACACACCGCCTTCATAGAACAGGAAGCACTGGTGGTAGTCAGTGAGGGAGTCCATCTCCTACACAGCTTCACCAGCTACAATAATTCCTATTACTTGTTGGGGGGACTGGGGGAGGAGTGCGGGTACAGTAGTGTTGAGGGGAAGGGGCATGCATGGTGCAGGGATGAGGTAAAAGAGGGGTTAGGAGGTTAGATGGGGGTAGTGAATGTGCAGTATTGGGGGTATGCATGGTGCAGGGATGAGGTAAAAGAGGGGTTAGGAGGTTGGGTGGGGGTAGTGAATGTGCAGTATTGGGGGTATGCTTGGTGCAGGGATGAGGTAAGAGAGGGGTTAGGAGGTTAGGTGGAGGTAGTGAATGTGCAGTATTGGGGAGGGGGGTCATGCATGGTGCAGGGATGAGGTAAGAGAGGGGTTAGGAGGTTAGGTGGAGGTAGTGAATGTGCAGAATTGGGGAGGGGGTCATGCATGGTGCAGGGATGAGGTAAGAGAGGGGTTAGGAGGTTGGGTGGGTGTAGTGAAGGTGCAGTATTGGGGGGCATGCATGGTGCAGGGATGAGATAAGAGAGGGGTTAGGAGGTTGGGTGGGGGTAGTGAATGTCCAGTTTCGAGGAAAGGGGTCATGCATGGTGCAGGGATGAGGTAAGAGAGGGGTTAGGAGGTTAGGTGGAGAAAGTGAAGGAGCAGTATGTAGGGGGGCATGCATGGTCCGGGGATGAAGTAAGAGAGGGGTTAGAAGGTTAGGTGGAGGTGGTAAAGGAGCAGTATGGAGGGGGGGCATGCATGGTGCAGGGATGAGGTCAGAGAGGGGTTAGGAGGTTGGGTGGGGGTAGTGAAGGTACAGTACTGGGGGGCATGCATGGTGCATGGATGAGGTAGGAGAGGAGTTGGGAGGTTAGGTGAAGGTAGTAAAGGAGCAGTATGGAGGGGGGGCATACATGGTGCATGATTGAGGCAGGAGAGGAGTTAGGTGGATGTAGTAAAGGAGCAGTATGGAGGGGGCATTCATGGTGCAGGGATGAGGTAGCAGAGCGGTTAGGAGGTTAGGTGGAGGTAGTGAAGGTACAGTATGGAGGGGGCATGCATGGTGCAGGGATGAGGTAGGAGAGGGGTTAGGTGGAGGTAGTGAAGGTGCAGTATTGGGGGGCATGCATGCTGCAGGGAAGAGGTAGGAGAGGAGTTAGGAGGTTAGGTGGAGGTAGTGAAGGCTGCATTTGTTGGGCACTGGTAGGCTGCATTTGGTGGGCACTGTTGAGTCTGCATTTGGTGGGCACTGATGAGTCTGCATTTGGTGGGCACTGATGAGTCTGCATTTGGTGGGCACTGATGAGTCTGCATTTGGTGGGCACTGATAAAGCTGCATTTGGTGGGCACAACTGATAAGGCTGCATTTTATGGGCACTGATAAGCTTGCATTTGATGGGCACTGGTGAGGCTGCATCGATACATTGATCTCTTGTATCATATCCGCAGTCTCTGACCAACTCCAATATAGTATGTTTGGGGGCTCTCTAACAGACTCTCTAACAGATGCCTTCTCTGTGTCCATTAGAGAGACCCCCCTCCAGGTCCTATAAGAGTACTATGCTTCTCTTCTTGAAATTTTTTATTGTGGTCGGTAAATTAATGATGGATAACCTTAGTATGGTAAAGTCGATGTGGTGTGCCAGAACCGACGTAAGGGGGTAGGCCTGTATATAAAGAGGGCCCCCCGAAGGTTAGAGGTCAAGAAAAAAGGGTGAAGGTGGGTGGGGTGACTCGAGCGAGCAGCAGCAGGCCGGTGTAGGGGAGGGGCGGTGTTATAAAGCCCGCTAGCTCCTCCCACAAACACCGGCCTGCGGCCGAACACTTGTGGTCAGTAAATTAATGATGGATAACCTTAGTATGGGAAAGTCGGTGTGGTGTGCCAGAACCGACGTAAGGGGGTAGGCCTGTAAATAAAGAGGGCAAAAAGGAAGCAAAAGAACACACTTTATTCACAAACAATTCATGTCACAAGCCTACTAAAAGCTAACCTCAACTCCTTCTCCGGTGAGGAATGTATACTTGGAAAGCATCAGATTCCCACCGACCAAGCCTTTTGATGATGTGGCCTGGCATGTTGTTGCCGGAGGCAGCCGATGCTGCGCCTATCCTAAAGGAGTGACCAGAGTGAGCAGCGGGGTCCCAACTCAGTCTGATACACAGAGTGCGGATATAAAATATAAACTTAGTCGTGGTGAGGGGGTAGCCCAGCAACGTGAAAAGTGGTGAGTAGCTGGGAAAGCTCTGGGTCTGAGCCACGTAACTGTCCAGGACCTTGACAGGGCACCAATTATTCCCCGATGGGTACAAAGGGATGGACAAAGGGTGTCCCACCTGCCTGGTCTTAGAACACCGAAGTGTCAGGACATAGTGATCCCCAAGTTTCACCAAATCCCGTTTGAGGAGGCAAGAGCGACCCTCTGAAAGGGAAGCCACCGTGAACTCCCCGGCTCTGAAAAAAACATAAAAGGCCAGGTACATGGCGGCTTTGACAACTAAATTCGTGAAGGATTAAAAAGGGGCAGTGTCCAACAAATCGGAGAGAGCCCGGAATTTCTCCCCATTTATTGGCAACCGCCTGACCGGGGTATGGCGATGCCAATAACCTTCAAAAGGTTTTTAATCGGATATGCCCTGAGAAAGGGAGACGAGTTTGGCTGGTACGTCAGGACATGATGTTGTACGCCAGACAGATACAGCTTGATGGTACTGGCAGACAGTTTGAGCTGGAGGTGGCAAAAAGCTGCAAAGGCGACCATCGTCTGGACTGAGTGGTCATGCATCCCAAATTCTGCTGAAAACCTCCGGAAGATGGACATGGCTCGGTCATAAGCCCTCCTGGTGTTTGACGACAGGGCCATCCGGGCCAATTCCCGACCATGCGCCAAAATTCGGGCTAGTCCAGGACTAATTCTTTGAACTCCGGGGTCTGAGTCGGGCGTCTGTCGGCCGTCGGGTGGAGGCTGAAGAACACCTGCAATTTAGACCGGGAAAGAGCGCCAGCAGCCGAGTTGGAGTGGCCCGGGATATGTTCACAAAAAAGAAAAAACTGGAAGGTGGCTGATAACAATGTCAGCCTGCGACCCAGCCTCATGATAGTCAGGGATGACGACCGGCCCTTGTTAATGATGTCGCAGGCTGCCCTATTGTCGCTGAAACACTTGACTGCCATCCCTGACCAGCACCTACCCCAAGTGAAAGCTGCCGCCACTATAGGATAGATCTCGAACAAAGCCGAGGTCTCGCGGAAAGCGGGTAAGGAAAGTGACTCAGCCGGCCAATGATCCCTGAACCACGAGTCCCCATAGATGGCTGCGAACCCAGTATTAGCCGCATCTGTCCAAAAAACAGGGGACTGGGTGGAGATAGGCAGGATAAACATGGATATGCCGTTCCAATTTTCCAGGAACTCCACCCACATGGCCAGGTCCGCCCTGGCTGGGGAATCCAAGTGGGTGACAACGCCCTCCGGAAGACCTGGCAATAAACACAGCAACCGGGAGATGAAGGACCTGCCCTGGGGGATGATGCCCATGGAAAAATTCAAAGACCCTATTAATGACTGCAGATCTTTCCTCGAGAAGGTCCCCAATTCAAGGAACCTGCCTACCACCTCTCGAATGCGCCTAAGCTTGTCCTCAGGAAGGCTGGACTGCATAGAGATAGAATCCAAGGTGATACCCAAAAAATCTAACCTGGTGACAGGTCCAATCGTCTTGCCTGGTGACAGAGGGACCCCTAGGGTTGAAAACAAGGCCATGGTGCTCCTCAAACTGACGGGACTGCAGTTGCCCTGTTCAATCAATAAGAAGTCATCCAAGTAATGCAAAGCCGTGGGGCACCTGGTGATGTTCAGAAGAATCTCTGCAAAGGTATCAAAAATCCTTGGGCTGCTCTTGGACCCGAACGTGAGCCTGATGGCGAAATAATATTCCTCTCTCCACTTAACACCGTGAACATGCCATGAAGAGGGGTGAATGGGCAACAGCTTGAAGGCGTTGGCTATGTCTGTCTTGCTGAGCCATGCAGCCCTACCTGCCCCCAAAATGGCTTGGATGGCGTTGTCCACGGTGGTATAGTGGAGACAGAACTCAGCTGAAGGGACAAGGGAATTCAGGCTAGGGTTAGCAGAAGAATGAGGAGCCGACATGTCAATGATTAAACGCTTTTTATTCGAGTATTTGCTTGTGGCGATACCAATGGGGTTAGTACGCCAGGAGGTGAAGGGGGGGAAAGGGGCCCAACATGAACCCTTCCTGAACTTCCTTCCTTAGCAGAAGATCCACAGACTGCGGATCCTCCCTGGCAGACAGTATGTTAGGACATTCTAGTGACTCTACGGGTAGAGACACCAACCACGTGTGAAACCCCCCCCCCCCCCCCCCCGAGAACCCCTGCACCAAATACTCAACCAGGTGCGGAGACGGGTGAGACTGTAGGTAAAAAGCCAGCATCTCGATCTTGACCCCGGTCAGTCATTGCTTCGGATTAAGCCTTGACAGACACATGGACTTGGTATGAGCCCTGAAGCAAATTGAGCATACGTAGAGCAGCCTGCAAGCACTAAAACTACAAGCCCCCCCGTTGAAATTGTTGCAGACCTGGGCCTTCCCTAAGTAAATGATCGGGTGACCCAGTTTGTCTCTAAGGCCATGCTGCTCTGATCTGCCAGCTCCCCCCACGACCCCGGACGTGGAGGACTCGGCCTCCATGGGGCAAAGGTTGGCAGAGTGCGAGGTGGAGGAGCATGTGGCGCAAGAGGGTGGCACCAAGCCTGCAAAGTGCCTACAGAAAAGCTCGGTGTCCAAGAGGCTCCAATCGAACCGCACATTAAATTGGGCCAAGGTAGCCGCTGCTTTGGCCGAAACTGACTTGTGAAAGTCAAAAAACGTAAAACCCCCGTACTTGTGGTCCAGATCCACAACCTTATGGAGATAAAAATCCAACTCCTCCCGACGATGTCGGTAGACAGAACATAACACATCCCTGTAAATCCCGAAGGCCAGGACAAACTCTGGAATGGTCAGCTTCTTATTGAGCCTGGGGTCTCTGGCCTTCATCACTACGGACAAATCCCCGTAGTTTTAAACCTTGTTCTCTATCACATCTTGGGAGGCAATAAGTAGAGCCACCAGGTTTACGTCCTTCCCCTCCAGGATATCCTTGCGGAAGGGCTGGGGGGACCATGTGTGCCGGGGTAATGATGGGAGATGCTGTAGAAGAGGGAAAGAGGGGAACTGGGGGCCTACCCTGTCCACTAACTGTGAGCGGGAGCCTGCAACGATAAGGAAAGAGGAGGAACCCCGTGAGCTGAACTGGCGTCCTCCAGTTTGGTCAGTCTATCACCGATGGACTGCAGGGAAGACAGGATAGAGTCCAGGGTCCCTTGCATGACTGATCCACAGCCCTGAGAGCTGGTGCCCAGTCCAGGATCTTCTGGATGCTCCGACAGGACTCTAAATAGTTCGGCCTTCCTAGCCGTGGCCGGGAAAGGGATACCCCTCTGGCGTAGGACCGCAGAGATCTTAGGGATGGTCCAAGATCCATAGGAGCCCAGCGGGGATGGTTTCCGGTGACCCCTGGGGGTACCAGATCTGACAGGGGGTGCCAGGTCTGGCTGACGTGGAAGGGGAGGAAGAACCTTTGTCCAGGATGGCTCCTTGAGGCACGCTGTAGAAAGAAACAAAATAGAACACCAAAGTCCAATTAACAACCGAGAGAGCCCAGAGAACAAAACTGGCTGGCTAGCTAGTGCCCTGAGGCAAAAAACTTAACTACCCCGTGACAGGTGAGGCCCTGCTAGATGCCAAGCGGCAGGTGAGAGGCTCTACCTATGATTTGGACGTGGGGCATGAGCCACTAGCGTGGTGGCGGGAAGGTTGGCCTCTCGGTGACAGTAGAAATAAAAACGTGTGGCCGTGACAGGTGAGGCCCTAACTATAAACCCATGAGAAGGGTGAAGCGAGGCACTAACTATGGTTTGACCCGAGGGGCGAAGAATCTCCGTGTTGAGATTGGGAAGTTGGCCTCGCGGAACCAGCTATGAAGGGGAAGTATAGGGCCAGCACCTGAACCCTAACAGCCAGTTTACTCACCCTACGGGGAGGGGGGGCTTGACAGGGGGGACAACACATGACGAAAGTACAACACAGTTGATAGTGCAAACAGCGAATAACAGTGCCCATGAGGAAGGACGAAATGATATGAAGTGTTATAACGTGGCACGGAGGTGGTGAAGCAGTGATGAAGAATCAACTGGGACCGGGTGGTACCTGCTGGTGACATACTGAAAGGTGTGATGCGTGCCTAAAGAGTGACCGGAAGGGACCAAGACAACCGGTACATGGCATACCGAGGTGACTTTTAACCACTCTACAACCGCTCACAGTAATACTACTGCGGCAGAGGTTCGTTATCGTCCAGCGACGTAGTATTAACGTCGTTGGACACTCCCCCTTCTGGGCGGTGCTTGCGCGCCGCCGGAGGCTCGCTCCCGCTGTTTTCATTCACAGCGGGAGTCGGGCCAGGGGAGGAGCAGCGGCGATCGCCGCTGCTCTTACCCGATCGTCGGGGATCGAGTCTGGAGATCCGCCCGCTGTGTGTAAACACAGCGGGCGGATCTCCATAGTGACAGGGAGTGACAGATCGGACTGTTCAGCATAGCTGGACATCCGATCTGTCCATGACTCACACAGTCACCTCCCCCCCTACACGTCAGTAAGCACCAGGCATACATTAACCCCTCCCTCTCCAATAAAATTAACCCCTTCCCTGCCAGTGTCATTTTTACAGTAACAGTGCATATTTATAGCACTGATTACTGCAGTAATGTCACTGGTACCCCCAAAAGTGTCAAAAATGTCAGTCAAGGGTCCGACCTGTCCGCCGCAATGTCGCAGTCCCGCAAAAAAAATCGCAGATTGCCGCCATTACGCGTTAAAAAAAAAACACCAAAAATTACAGAAATCTTTCCCTTTGTTAGTAAACGCAATAACTTTTGCGCAAACCAATCAAAATACGCTTATTGCGATTTTTTTTTTACCAAACATATGTAGCATAAAACAAATTGGCCAAAAATTTTTAAAAAAATTGGTTTTTACATCTTTTTTGGGGGGAATTTCATATAAAAAAATGTTAAAAATATTGTTATTTTTTCAAAATAAACGCTCTTTTTTTGTTTATAGCGCAAAAAGTAAAAATCGCACAGGTGATCAAATACCACCAAAAGAAAGCTCTGTTTGTGGGAAAAAAAGGACGTAAATTTCGTTTGGGTACGGCGTCGCACGACCGCGCAATTGTCAGTTGAAGTCGCACAGCGCCGAATCGCAAAAAGTGGCCTGGACGGAAGACAGCAAAATCCTCCGGTGGTAAAGTGGTTAAAGATGTGTGTGGAGGGCCTGTGGAGATAATGTAATGACTGGCCTAGTAGTGCCTATGGGCAATGCCGGAGTGGCGTCTGTGATGACTACATGAATGGCGGAGCCGTGGAGTAAAACACAAGGAAGAACCTGCAACCTGGTAGTAGCACCTGATACCGGCATTGAAGGACATGTCGTGATCCTGGAGAAAATAAGGCAATCAGTAAATGGAGGAAGAAGAGGGAAAAAAAAAACAGAAGCAGCAACACATGACCCCCCAAGTGTTAACGGCATGTCATGGGTGCCAGGGATGAGGGAACACATGAACCCGTGTGGTATGCTAGTAAGCCCCCCCCCTGAACCCCAGACACCAAGCACCCCCCCCTCCATGACAGAGGGGGTAGGTTTGATATATATTCCCCCCTCTCTTTTTTTTTTTTGAACCTTGATGAACCAGAGCCCCCCTGAGAGCCGTGGCCTGGGGGCGACTGGTGGCCCCAGTGAGGGGGAGCCGTGGCCTGATTGAGAGGTAGGCAGGCAGGCAAGTGAGACGGCAGACCAACCCCCCTCCCTCTGCAGGAGTCCATGCCCACAATATGTGTGAATGAAGTAGTGCAACCTGAGCCAATAACTGTGCCAAAAAGTAATGCCTCCGCTAGATCGGTGCAACCCTCCTGATTGTGAAGCCCAGATTGGAGCCCCCCCCAGTGAAGGAGAGATAGCCGTGGCCTTGACTGAGAGGCAGGCAATGTGGTGCAAGAAACCGCCCCCCCCCCCCCCGATCCCCACAGGTACCTGACCCGGCTTGTACAGCGGGAGAAGAGGGGAGCTGCAGTGGTGGCGGTGCTGGCGGCGGTGGAGGGGCTGACGGCGGCTGGCAGCGGTGGAGGTACTGGCGACGGCTGGCGGCGGCTGGCGGTGTCTTCAGCGTACTTAGCCCCGACCGGAAGTTCGGTTCTCGAGGCAGAAGTTACGGTGGCGTCAGGTGACGAGCTAGGGCACGTGACTCGAGCGAGCAGCAGCAGGCCGGTGTAGGGGAGGGGTGGCGCTATAAAGCCCGCTAGCTCCTCCCACAAACACCGGCCTGTGGCCGAACACTTGTTGAGAGATCGTGGGAGGGTCCCGGGGTAAGGAAGACTCCTTAAGGGAGCATCTCTGTGTTTAAGTCGTTGCCGTAGAAACATCTGTAAATGGGGAGGAGTTAGTAAGATGACCACGCCCATGTGGGGGCGATAGAAATATTTCTGCACCCAGGCGTCTGAGACCCTAGGATCGGCCCTGCTATGGGGAATTCTGAAGAGACAAGTTGAGCATCAATCTCCATCCAGCATCCAGGCTCTAAAAGAGGTCGTTGTTGAAGAATGGAAAAAGACAGATGTTGCAATATGTCGCCAACTTGTTCATTCCATGCCTAAAGGTTTTGGTGCTGTCCTTGCAAATTATGGTCATACAAAATACTAGATGTAGTCGTTTTTCGTTGTGGGGTGTATTCAGTTATGCATCAAATAATTTGAGCAAAACTGAAGATTTTGTAATCTAAGTGATATTATTAACCTTACTTTCATGTAATGGAGCTAAACAAATGTTCTATAAAACTCAGTTTCATTTGTGTTCATTGACATATTGATTAAAATCTTACTTTTCAAAGGGGTGTACTCATTTTAGCCGAGCACTGTATATATTGTAAGATTTGGGGTGATTAGACTCAAGTGGTAAGTCAGTTTTTAATGAGATACGCCAGTCCAAAACTGTATTTTTAAGGGCATGGTAGCCCATTTTTATTTAAAAGAACAGAAACATTTACAAAAGACATCCGTTGTCCACGCTGGGGCTTCCACCATTACTGTAACTTGCACAATCAGAATACTTCAGCCTCCTGGCTTACTCTCTTGACACATGGCTGCTTCAGGCCTCAAGCCTATGTCTTAGGTCTGCTCTTCAGACCAATACAAAGAGTTCCTTAGAGTCAAGCTCTCTCATAGCTTACTCACGATCAGCTCCTTGCTGCTTTGTCACATACCAAATATGCCTCTTGCAGCTATGCACGCCCTGGCAGCCCCATGAAGCCTCTCTGACTCCTGGAGATGATTGGAGTCCACCTGACTGTCATTCACAGTCCTCCTGTCTGTTGGAAGGAGCCCTGGGCTCTAACCCCGGGTCTATTATGAAGCCAGCCCACACCTGGACAATCAACCAAAAATTTGGCGTAAGCCATGGGATACCACTACCATAATATGAATATATATATATATATATGAAAAAAAAGGTCACACACTCTAATATTTTGGCTTTGATTGTGGCATGCATTCGCTGTGGCATTGTTTCGATAAGCTTCTGCAATGTCACAAGTATTATTTCCGTCCAGTGTTGCATTCATTTTTCACCAAGATCTTGTATTGATGATGGGAAAGTCGGACAAATGTGCAAAGCCTTCTCCAGCACATTCCAAAGATTCTCAATGGGGTTAAGATCTGGACTCTGTGGTGACCAATCTATGTGTAAAAATGATGTCTCATGCTCCCTGAACAACTCTTTCACAATTTGTTTCTGAAGAATCCTGGCATTATCATCTTGGAATATGCCCATGCCATAAGGGAAGAAAAAATCCATTGATGGAATAACCTGGTCATTCAATATTTTCAGGTAGTCAGCTTCCCTCATTCTTTGGGCACATGCAGTAACTATCCAATAGGATAGTTACTGCATGCTTAGTTTAGTTAGTTGCTTAGTTAATTCTAGGTTGCGACTTTATTTGGCCAGGCAGTGTGTATATAAATATATATTTTTTTTTCTTGATAATGCATTATTGGGTATTCAGACTAATACAACTTTATCTTATTTGCTAACATTAACTTTGCAAAGCAAATTGACCCTTTTATGTTGAACATTAGCACCTATCAACCATATCATATTACTACACTAACTTGGTCCATTAGTTAGTGTTTAAGTTAGTTTCTTCTTTTGGGAACATTCATGTACCTTTTAGTATTGTTTCACTTTTTGCTAAAGACATGTTTGGAATCCAAACATTCATTCTTTTCTATTGAGACACTAATTTAGAAGACATAAAATAACTATTTAAGATAGGGGTAGGCAACCCTGGCACTTCAGCTGTTGTAGAACAAGTCCAATGGAGCATTGCAAGACCCTGACAACCACAGGCATGACTACCAGAGACAGAGGCATGATGGGATTTGTAGTCTCACCACAGCTGCAGCGCTGAGATTGCCTACCCCAGATCTAAAATAAAAATGTTGTAACCAGTCTAATTGAACTCAAATTTTAAGACTATTACAGAAAAAGTAATTCAAATACAATCGAAAACAAAGGATGGTCAAGCTGATCACATACACTGATAGATACATCTTTACAAGTCAATAGATTCACTGTACAAGCTTGGATAGCATTATATACGGTGCACCTCTAGGACAAACCTTCCCAGAAAATGTGGAGCCCACTTATTGGAAGTAATCAGGCACTTTGTGTTCACATCAAGCTCATTAAAAACACACAATCATTAATGATCAGAACATTTGCTGTACCGACTCTAACATATCCAGTAAACACGGAGATCTGCTAGCGCTTATAGACACCATAACATCATTACAGCTTGTAAAATATGGCACAACACACAGCTCAAGAGGTAAAAAGTTCACAAGCACACTGTGCTATGGGGAGCCTGTTAATTGCAGGATTTATGTGTACAGAAAACAAAGGTAAGCCATTTCTGGGAAAATCCTGAAATTTGGTAATGGGAGCTGTTCCCTTGCATCCACAGTTGTGGGAAATGAAATCAATATGGGTTTTACAATTGCTGCAAATACAGGACTTTGCTGCTTTACAAAGGATAGTATATATTTTCTAAATACTCTAGATACATTCACAGTGAAAGATGACTAGCCACTTGCATAGCGATAGTTATTTTTAGGGCATGTATTTTTCTTGCATGCACATGAGCGTTTAAGCCCACATTACAGACTAACATCAAACTGTATAATTTAATTATCTGCCAGTGCATGGAGCATAGCGACCACTTAGAGCAGAGAAAGTGCTGTGGATGCATTAAGATCTCTATTTACCATATCAGCCAATCAAATGTTAGTTTAAAGTAGAACTATAGGCAAAACTTTATTTATTTATTTTTTTCATTTTTAATAGAGTAAGAGAGGGTTATAACCCATCAGATTTTTTTTCGCTATCTGTTTCCCCTTTACTTCCTGTCCCATAGCCAAACAGGAAGTGAAGGGAAATCCCTCCAAATTAAGGGAAATCTTTGGGGACCCCCAGATCTCCAGAACTAGTGTCCCTGTTGGAAGATATCTCCTATATACATTTTTTGGGGACAACCCAAAATTTGGTATTTTCTTTTACTCTCACTTTTAATGATAATGGTAAACAGGACAAATAGAGAGGGTGAATCTCGCTAACAGGGGTACAGACTTCCTGTTTGGCAGTATAGCCAAACAGGAAGTGAAGGGAAATGCCTCCAAATTAAGGGAATTCTTTGAGGACCCCCAGGTCTCCAGAACTAGTGTCCCCGTTGGAAGATATCTCCTATATTAATTTTTTGGCGACAACCCAAAATCTGAGATTTTCTTTTACTCTCACTTTCAATGATAATGGTAAACAGGACAAATAGAGAGGGTGAATATCGCTAACAGGGGCACAGACAGCAGTATATAAAAAAGTTGGGTGGGCTAGCTTATGCAAATAAAATAGAGTGACACAATCCCCAAAGACACAGTTGTTCCAATTCCTCTCCATTCTATCCAAAACTATCAAAAAAAGTTTTGCCTTTAGTTATATTTTAAAGCTAATCTCTGGATAGGAAAAAAACATTTGTGTTTACACCTCCTCCCATGCCCAGAAAATGTATTTCTTTTTTTTTTCTTTTTTTTAAGTTTCTTTGACCAAATTATTGTTACCTCCACTAATGATCCAGGGAGCTAGTCCTCTAGTCTTCAGGGCTGCTGAGTGGGAAGATACTTCAGTCAGTGCCCATGTTCTATCCTCATGACATGGGCACGTCCCATTTGCTTAAAAATCTATAATACAAATAGTGCTGCACTGATTACAGTGCAGGGGTGATGAAATGGGTGAGAGTATGGAGTAACAAAGCCGGTCAGCTGCCTAAAGAGTGGTGGGAGCTAACTGGTCATCCTTGCTAAGAGTAGCGTAGCATGAGATTATATGCAAAATCCTATTTTAAAGAGCCATACAGCAAAGAAATTCTTTGTAAAATTGTTATTGAATTCTCCCCCAAACTAAGGCTTTCCATTAAAAAGTATGTGCACCTAATTATAAATGCATTGCATTTATAATTTTCTCTTACAACACCTACAAAGGGCCATGCATATCTGTTGATCCTGCCAATGAAGTCCACCTAGTGCAGCTTCCTGTGATGCTGTGGCAATGATGCTGCACTGCTCCTGTATTCAGAGTTGAGTTGTCACTCCTATGGAGACCCCGCCTGCTTGCACTACAGTGGGATGAAAAATGTTGCAGGGGGTGTGGCTATCAACATTGTCGTTGATGATTTACAAGCTTGTAGCTTTTCAAACCACACTTTGCCAAACCTAATCCTGCCCATTGCTTTCTGGATGGACATCACTGCCTTTGTTATCGAAATCTACCCTCTGTGAGCTGCAGTGTCTGGGAGGGGGAGTATGTGAGACACTACTGAAGAAGGATTTGGCTCAGTCAGGGAAAGTAAAGTTTAATGTTTATGAGGCTAGTGCATCACATAGTAACTGGATTTGATACTTGTTAGTCTGTCAGCCTTTATTTGTACTTTAACCAGTTTACGACCGCCGGCCCCAAATGTACAGGCAGCTGCTCCCAGGCAAATCGGCGTACATGTAGGGCGCTCGCTCTTGGGAGGCTAGGGGGGAGCGTATTAGCAGGGAAGCTGATGCAGTGGGCAGGCGGATCCGATTGCCACCTGACACCCGCGATCGTTCCCCGCTGAGAGAGAAGAACAGTCAGCTGTTGTAAGCTGACCGTTCTTCTCCCTGAAATGATCATAGAGCCCATCTATTTAGAATCACATGTCTCTATGGTCATTTCAGAAGCCATGCCCCCCCACAGTTAGAATCACTCCCCTAGGCTCACATTTAACCCCTTGATCACCCACAGGGTTAACCTCTTCCCTGCCAATGTCATTATTACAGTAACAGTGCATATTTTTAGCACTGATTACTATAGTAATATCACTGGTCCTCCCAAAAGTGTAAAAAATGTCAGTTAGGGGTCCAATCTGTCCGCCGCAATGTCGCAGTTCTACAAAAAATGGCAGATTGTCGCCATTACTAGTAAAAAAAAAAAAAAACAATAAAAATGACATAAATCTTATTATTGCAATTTTTTTACCAAAAATATGTAGCAGAAAACAAATTGGCCTTAAATGTTAAACAATTTTGATTTTTACATTTTTTTTTTGAGAATATCATATAGCAGAATATGAAAAATATATATATTTTTTTTTTTTTCAAAATTGTCGAATGACTGTGCAATTGTCCGTTAAAGTAACGCAGTGCCGAATTGCAAAATAGGGCCTGGTCAGGAAGGGGGCAAATCCTTCCGGTCTTAAAGTGGTTAAGGCAAGTATAACTGGGTGATATATAAACTTTAAAAAAAGAAACATTAAATTGGCTGGAAGCAGGTGGAGGGGCAGACACCTATCACTGACTGAGATTGAAGTTTAATGTTGTCAGACAAGCAAAAGGTCTATCCTGATATAATTTTGTGAGTTACTGCATTTATTTCTTGACTCCTTTAGGGCTTTTATAGAGGTCTTTGTTTATGAATACTGTCAAATGCATTTGAACGTAGTGATCCTCAAGCGTACACATTTAAATGCAACACTCAATAGGGACTGCGTTTGTCCTGCTTTGCCTGCAACAAGAATGGTCCTCGATAGGACTTGCTCGATTCACAGAAACACGAAGCAAGACATGTCAAGCTCAGTTTATACATCACTTAATTAAATAAACAGAATCCTGCAGATTTATGTTTAAGTTCTGCTTCAAATGCAGCTTAAGTGCAAAAAACAAAGCCTTTAATAAGCTCAGTAAAGTTACATTGACGACTAAAGGTGTGAATTGTGCGGTCGTACATAACACTTAGAAAGGAAAGAGAAAGCTTCATCTGTTCTTTAATGAACACTTCAAAAGTTTGAAAGAAAGAAACAAAATAGCAGAAAAAATGCTCCTGTGAATAGCCATTAGATTGCCTCAGGCTAACTTTACTGTTGCTAACACCGTGAGCTAATTAGTGATTATACAGCTGCCTATTGTTTTGTAGAACAGTGAAAGCATTATTATCCATTGCTTTCACATGGATGTTGCTGGGTTATTCAGGCAGACCCATCCTTGTGTGAAATGAAAGGTGACCATTTTGGTAAAACAAAACATGAATCGAGGCTGCCGTGTCTGAGATGCATTTGAAAAGATGTTTTAAAATGTTGCTTTTATTATCCTGTTGTTGCCCACGTAACACATATAATACTGTGCAAAAGGTTTAGGCAAATGTAAAGAAATGCTGTAAAGTAAGAATGCTTTCAAAAATATATATTTTATTTATTTTTTTATTAATTTATAAAATGCAAAGTGAGCAAACAGAAGAAAAATCTAAATCTAATCAACTTGGAATATCTACCCTTTGGTTTCAAACCAGCATCAGTTCTTCTAGGTACACATGCACACAGTTTTTGAAGGAACTTGGTAGGTGAGTTGTTTCAAACATCTTGGAGAACTAACCACAGATCTTTGGTGGATGTATGTTGCCTCAAATCCTTTTATCTCTTCATGTAATTCCAGACAGACTCAATGATGTTGAGATCAGGAATATGTGAGGGCCATTACCATCACTTGCAGGACCCCTTTCTTTTCTTTACACTGAAGATAGTTCCTAAAGCTGACCTCCACTCAAAAGGGGAAGCTCTGCTTGTTCCCACCCTCCCCCTAAACTGCCACATTTTTTTTGGGGGGGAGCGGGTACCTGGTTTTGACAGGTATCAACTCCCACATACGAGGAAGATCACAGATCGGTGATCTACGAAATTTTCAGCCCCTCCTCCTTCTCCCGGATGCCTTCTGGGACACACACAGGTCCCAGAAGACAGTGGGGCCATTCAGAAAGTGCAGCGCAACTCACACATGCGCAGTAGGAAACCAACTGTGAAGCCTGAAAGCTTACAATGCTGGCGCCTGCACCCAAAGCTGATTGACAAAACGGCTCAGGGTGCCGACATCAGAGGATCCCTAGACAGGTAAATGTCCTTATATTAAAAGTCAGCAGCTACAGTAATTTGTAGCTGCTGAGCTTTAATTTTTTTTTACATACTGGAGCTCCCCATTTAATGATATTGGCTGCATGTTTGGGGTTGTTGTCCTGCTGAAGAATACATTTGGGGCTAATCACTGGCCTCCCTAGTATGGCAGGATGGATAGGTATCTGCTTTTTTTTCTCAGCATTGAGGACACCATTGATTGGGCAACATTGATGACTGTAGATGTAGGAAACTTAAACCACAGAACTGGCCAAAATCAGTGGGACTCAGGTACACCCATCTACTGTTTAGAGAAGTCTGTTTAGAAGTGGTCTTCGTGGAGGAATTAAGGTGGAAAAGTCATACCTCCAACATGGAAACAAGGTTTTGTGACTCAATTGTGCATGAAAACTTAGGAACTGGGATGCAGAAAAATGGCAGCAGGTGCTCTGGACTACAAAGGAAAGAGATACACTGCTCAAGGTAATGGGAAGCTTGATGACCAACATCGGTGCTCGCCCCGGCTCGCTCCGGCTCGCCTCCGTGGACAGTCAATAATGAAAAGAAATGGCTGCACTCAGATGTGGTCAAAATCCAGGTTTATTGGACATCTCAATGTGGTAAAAAAGTGGCAAGGTAGACGCGTTTCACCCACTAATATGTGTGCTTAATCATAAATAGTAATAGTTACTAGTTAATAGTTACATTACTAGTAATGATTAAGCACACATATTAGGGTGTGAAACGCGTCTACCTTGCCACTTTTTTGCCACATTGGGATGTCCAATAAACCTGGATTTTGACCATCTGGGTGCAGCCATTTCTTTTCATTATTAGGTGCTCTGGACTGATGGGTCAAAATTTGAAATATTTGACTGTAGAAGGAGGCAGTTTTTTCGCAGAAGGGCTGGAAAGCTGTACAATAATGAGTGTCTGCAGGCAACAATGAAGCATGGTGGAAGTTTGGGGCTGCATTTCTGCAAATATGCTTAAAGATGTCAAAATAACAAAAAACAAAGCCCAACCTGAAAGAAAAAATACTAGTGCACCTTGTCCTGTCAGATTCCATTGACACTAACAACCGCATGTTTGGCAAGCATCAGATTCACGTTTCCAACACACTTTAAATTCACTTAATGAGTTCCCTTTGTACACAAAGCCCCTAGACATCCTTTATAGTTCCAGAGTTGTATTTCAAACTCCAGATTTTCATTCTATATAGTTGGATGTCACAATCATGACTTCTCACTTGGAGCCAGTAATTAACACTGACTTCATTCTACCTAATGTCATATACAGACCACCTCTACTGTACCACATCCCAATATCATGTATCCAAGAAAAAGACAAATCTCTGTGACTTTACTGGTACACATGAGATGACACATATAACGCATAACATTTGTATTTTATTTTATTCTTTAAAAATCATATCTAAAAAAATGTATTATTGCATTGTTAAACAATATCTTCTCAATGTTTCAAATGAAATGTTACTTGTACAATTACAATATATGCACATATAACATAACTTATGTTTTTTTTAAAACTAAAAATGTGTACCAGTAAAGTCTGAAGAATTGTCTTTTTTAAAAATTTATTCTATGTAAAAAAAGACCAAGATTTCTCGGTATGATCTCTTGTATCAGAAATATGAAAAAAGACAACGAATTTAAAAAAAAAAAAAAGAAATATGAAAAAAGACAGAGTCATTTTTACAAAAAAGTTAAATTTAAGGTATTGTTCAAAATGGGAGTAATGTTCCAACTAAAATTTTCATTTTTCGTTTTTAAAGTTTTATTCATTAAAGCGGTAGTAAACTCTGACATTGATACCAAATTTATGCATTGTATCGATTTTCAATTAACCACTTCTGGAACGGAAGGATTTGCCCCCTTAATGACCAGGCCATATTTTGCGATTTGGCACTGCGTTATATTAACAGACAAATTGATGTCTTTTTTTCCCACAAATAGAGCTTTCTTTTGGTGGTATTTGATCACCTGTGCGATTTTTATTTTTTGCGCTATAAACAAAAAAAGAGCGACAATTCTGGGAAAAAAAACAATATTTTTCACATTCTGCTATATAACATTCCCAAAAAAGAAAAATATAAAAATCTAAATTTTTTAACATCTTAGGTCAATTAGTTTTCTGCTACATATGTTTGGTAAAAAAAATAAGCGTATTTTGATTGGTTTGCGCAAAAGGGAAATATTTATGCCATTTTTATTCATTTATTTATTTTTACTAGTAATGGTGGCGATCTGCGTTTTTTTTTGCAAGACAGCGACATTGCGGCAGACAGATCGGACCCCTAGCTGACATTTTCGACACTTTTGGGGGGACCAGTGACATTACTACAGTAATCAGTGCTAAAAATATGCACTGTTACTGTAATATTGACACTGGCAGGGAAGGGGTTAACAGTGTGGGTGATCAAGGGGTTAAATGTGTACCTAGGGGCGTGTTTCTATCTGTGGGGGGACGTGGCTTGTGAAATGATCATAGAGACCTGTGTTCCTATATAGAAGGATCACAGGGGCTCTATGATCATTCCAGGGAGAAGAACGGTCAGCTGTGTTTACAACAGCTCACCGTCCTTCTCTGTCAGCAGGGAACTATTGCGGGTGTCAGGCGAAAATCGGAGCCGCCTGCCCCCGTGCATCGGCTTCCCTGCTGACGAGCCCCCTAGCTCCCTGCACGTGACCGACATATACCTATGGCGGTTCGCGCAGGAGCAGCTGCCTGCCGCAGTATGACTACAGTGGGCAGTCATAAACTGGTTAAAAAGTCACTAATAGTATGCATCAAAATCGTTCTTACGTTTACAAATAAAGAGATTGTGAAACCCTCCTGCTTGTTCCTAGCCGCCGCCATCACAACTGAGGTCTTCCCCGTTTGTGCAGTACCCTATTTCCGCCCTCAGTATGTTCCCTGGCCATAATCCCAAGCATGCGCAATATTCACCGTATCCAAGCCTCCTTTTCGTTCCCGGTTACTAAGGAAATCTTAAGCAGTGAATAGGAGCCGATCCAGTTGCTGCCTTACTCCAGAGTCTCACGGGATCTCGGGGCTAACGATGACAGTAGGAAATGACGCAGCCCCGGCATAGACCCAGCATTTTTCTGGCAGCAGAAGCTTGCCATAAAATTAGGGCTAACAGCGCATGCGCAGGGGACGTCATTTAAAAGAAAAACAATGATTACTCGGAAAGGAAGCCGGTAAAAGGAGATTAAAAATTTAAAAATAAATAACATAGCCTGCAATTATTAATTTAGAGAAAAGTGATCAGAATGAGTATACAACCGCTATAACTAGCTCTAGCTCTGTCCAACCTGCTCATTAATTATAGCGCATGACATGGCCAACAATCCTCATTCTTCTGGTGGACATGCCATATAATGGACTGTGTTTGGCTAAATTGTGTAGGTAGCTCAGCACTCAGGAGTTCACTTTTTAAACCGCCTAGCTTGGTAATCCTGTCTTTCTGTAATCAATACCCCTTTCTTTTTCTGCAGCCCCCCCCTAAAAAACACTCACATATTTCCAGTTTGTGCTTCTCTTGTTCTTTGCTGCTATGACTTTTTAACCATAGCTTTTTTTAGGTAGCAGTTCCTCTACTCCCACAGCAATTTTTAAAATAGAAGAACATGGGTTTCACACAGCCTAGGCTAGAGGAGTGGAATACAGGATGGAACTGCAGGTAAAATACCCAAATATGCCAACATACCCTTTTCCCCTAAAATAAAAAACATGTTATACTTACATGCTCTGTGTAATGGTATTGCACAGACCTGCCCCAAACCTCCTCATCTGGAGCCCCCTACCAGTGCTCTAGGCTCCTCCTCTTCTGTGTGTGCAACTATGGGAAGCTAATACTTATGGTGGCACACATGTGGGCTTGCTCCCGAGCTGGGCTGTGTGCTCCCAGCTCCCTCCTTACAGGATTTGACTGACAGTGGCAGGAGCCAATGGCTCTTGCTGCTCTCAGCCAAGCCTATGAGAGAAGAGAAGACCTGCAGATGAGCACAGTGCTAGATTGATACAGGGCTCAGGTACGTTTTTTTGCAGGGGGGCACTGAAAGGTTAATTTTTACTTTAATGCATAGAATGTTAGCAACATGTTTGTCCAATTCTGAGAGCAATGAATGAGCATGCATCACAACTTCTGATAGGTGAAGACATAGTGGGAAATCTGGTCTTAGGAAAACAACAAGAATGAGGAAGAGTTTAGAAAGCTTGCAAGAAATACTGCAGAGCTCAGAAGTTCACTTTTTCTTTTTTACCACTGCTATTGATTCCTATTTCTTCTTTTTCAAACTCTTTCCATGGAGAACTCTCTAATATTGTACAGTACCTATCATAAAATGCTCCCCAAATAAACCCTACGATGTTTAGCCTCTGATCGTGGCTTGGTCAGGGGTATAATAGTGTGAAGTGCATTGTACAAACCGTCACTTGCAGATGTTCGGTATGAGTAAAGAAGAAAGTTTAAAAGGAATAGAAGAACTGAATTAAGAAAGTAATAGGAGATGATAAGAATAATGAAGTAAACTAAAGTATAATGACAGGAAAACATTTGGTATATGCATTAAGAGAAGGGAAAGTTTACTTGAGTACTGCTGGTGTGGTATTATTGGATGATACTAGTTCCCATTATATGTTAAAAAGTGTGTGGAGGCAAGGTTCACCTTTTCAGGTGGCAGAATTTCATTTTTCATCATAAATAGAAGCCTTTTCTAATATTCTTACTGCTCAAGCCATTCCAAGCCGTAAAGCGTAACTCTACTTTTGTTGAAAAAAAAAAACATTCCCCTCTGGGTGAATTCTAAATATTGCAAGGATTATAACAAACATTGTTGCAGATTCCTACCTTCAGAAATCCCTGTTTGTTCCTCTGTGCCTCTGTGCTGAGTGGGTCTAATAGGAGTGGTTTCATAATTATTAATCAGCTGTGCAGCTGCAGAGCACTAATGAGGAAATCTGCTGGGCATGCATCCCTTTAGACATGTTCCTGTTGGGAGTATCTCACCAAAAATGACATTTTTGTTCTAGGGGATGCCTGAAATCTGAGTTGTATCTTAGGGGAACATCGGTGAGCCAATTACACAAGCAGGAAAATATGTTTCTGGGGTGTGGTCAGTACACATTCGGTATACAGAACGCCTCCAGGTAGTCATATTGCATTGCATTTTCAGAAAATTACAGCGGTTGCAGATTGAAAAGGAAAGGTAATTTTTAATGACATTAATTTACAATATGACTTGTGTCGCAATTGTATACGCTATATATTTTCTTTATTTGCTATTTTTTCCCCAGGAAAGTGGAGTTACCCTTTAAATCTGTACCTCTCTATTCAAAATTTGAAAAAATGCATTCTGAGCCCCTGACTTCCTGAAGCATCATATAACCATCCATGAAACTTCATATCCCATCATGCATTGCCTTACTGCATCACAGAATATGGTGTGTTTAACTCTCTGGACCACATCTCCCTCATCACTATACCACCTCTTTTTTATTTCCACCCACTTTCCTACTTCTTCCTTTAAGATCATCATACACAGTACAATTGAATTGTACAATCTCATTTACATCTGCCATCAGCTATGTAGTGCAAGGGCCTGGCTGGTTTGATACAAGGTGAATAGATTGGTAAGGTGGGCCCTCATATTACATAGTTCTGGTAAATCAAAAATAAATTGTACAGAGATTATACAATCATATTGTATAGTGAATGACCAGCTTTATACACGGGAGGGAGTGGATGGAGACACACATTGCTCTTGTGTAAACACCCCAGTTTCACTTTGAGGCCCTATTCACATCTAGCATATTAGGAGCGCATGTTTTTTGACATGTCTTTTCTGCGACATGCATAGGGCAGCCTATTTATTTCAATGGGCTGCCCTACACATGGCAAAGAAGCTCATGGGACATTTTGGGGTGTTGCAGCTTTCGTGTTTTGTACTGCACATTTTGCCACCTTTGTGGTGCATTTTTTCATGAGGCAAAAGGTGTGTTTGAATTAATAATTAATGGCACCAAAACTGCGACAAGTTCATTTTAGGTGTATAAAGGTGGTATATACTATACAATCTGATTGCACACTTTCTGTACATCTCCTTTAAAATGTACAAAAACTATATAAAAGCAATACACACCTATCTACAGGGATAGGCACGGACCAAGGCTGTGACGGACATTTTCCGAAGTACAGACCTTAGTGAAGGACACCGAGGTACATTTCAAATTAAAACCATCAAAAAACATTCTGTCTACTCTCTGGCCTAGTTCTACAAGTACAAATACATTTAAAATAACATTTATATAAAGACTTGTGGTATACTGTTCTAAACGGTTTAAAAGATTTTCAAAATTCTTACTTTATATTTTTTGGCCAGGGCAGGTCCCCCATAGATCCCCCTTTAGCGCAGGCAGATCCCCCATAAATACCTATTTTGAGCAGGCCAAGCCAGGGTGAGGGTTCCCCATACAGATCCCCCTTTAAAGCAGGCAGGTCCCCCATAGATCCCCCTTTAATGCAGGCAGGTCCCTCATAGATCCCTCTTTAGAGCAGGCAAAGCCAGGGTGAGGGTTCCCCATATAGATTCCCCTTTAGAGCCAGTCAATGGCAGGCAGGTCCCCCATAGATCCCCCATATATCCCCTTTAGAGCAAGCCAGGCCATGTTGAGGGTCCCCCTCCCATATAGATCCCCTTTATAGCAAGAAAGGGCAGATAGGTCCCCCATAGATCCCCCTTTAGCACAGGCAGGTCCCCCATAGATCCCCTTTAGAGCAGGCCAGACCAGGGTGAGGGTCCCCCATATGTATACATCCACTTTAGAGCAGGCAGGTCCACCGTCCCCCATAGATCCCCCTTTAGCGCAGGCAAGGGCAGGCAGGTCCCTCATAGATCATCCTTAGAGTAGGCCAGGGTGACAGTCCCCATATAGATCCCCCTTAGAGCAGGCCAGGGTCCCCCTCCTATTATGGATCCCACATAGAGCAGGCCAGGGTTCCCATCCCATTATAGATCCCCCTAGAGTTTGGCAGACACACACACACACACACACACACACACAGTATACATACATACACTGTATATACACACGCACACATACACAGTATATACACACACACACACACACAATATACATACACATGCACACAGTATATACACACACACAATATACACACATACACACACAGTATACACACAGTATATACACATACACACAGTATATACACATACACACAGTATATACACATACACACACACAGTATATACACACACAGTATACACACAGTATATACACATACACACAGTATATACACATACACACAGTATATACACATACACACAGTATATACACATACACACACACAGTATATACACATACACACAGTATATACACATACACACAGTATATACACATACACACACACAGTATATACACATACACACAGTATATACACATACACACAGTATATACACATACACACACAGTATATACACATACACACACACAGTATATACACATACACACAGTATATACACATACACACAGTATATACACATACACACAGTATATACACATACACACACACACACAGTATATACACATACACACACAGTATATACACATACACACACAGTATATACACAGTATATACACATACACACACAGTATATACACATACACACACAGTATATACACAGTATATACACATACACACACAGTATATACACATACACACACAGTATATACACATACACATACACACAGTATATACACATACACACAGTATATACACATACACACAGTATATACACATACACACACAGTATATACACATACACACAGTATATACACATACACACACAGTATATACACATACACACACAGTATATACACATACACACAGTATATACACATACACACAGTATACACACACACACACCAGCACTTTCCATCTAAATATCAGCCTGATTGAACACACTGCTGCTGCCCCAATTTCCTGGCATGCTGGTACTTGTGGTGCTCCAGCAGCTCACAGACATTGGATGTGGTAATACAGGAGAGGAGGAGGTGGGCAGGTAATGAATAGGGAGATGTAGCAGAGATTGGGGGAGAAGTTTAGAGGATATCTTCCATCTAGAAGCAGTGCACTGCTCCTCACACAGACAGGAAATGCATCTAACAGCCTCAGAGACAGGAAGAGTCCTGCTAGAAAACACAGCCTCTCCCCTTCCCCCTCCTCAGCAGGAATACATATCGTTTATCTGCCCCAGCTCACCTTCTTTTATGAGGCTGCAGGCTGTGTACTCCTCTCCTCTCCTCTCCTCCTCTGATGTTAAACAAGGCGCGCTGGGGAAGGGGGCGTGTACACTGTGTTCCCATTGGCTGAGGAGGCAGTGGAGAGGCGGAGCAGCTATAGACTGTTTTTTTTTCACTAAAAGAATGTCGGTAACTGACATTTCAGGGAGTCGCAGAGCCTGCAGCGAGACTCCAGTGAAAAAGTCAGTGGCGGACCCGGCAAGGACTGCTCACGGACACCAGTGTCCTTGTGCGGACACCTTGCCGACCCCTGCCTATCTATCAAATCACTCTGTATCCAATCAGGCAGGCTCTTGCACTACATAGTTAATGGTAGAGCTAAATGAGATTGTATAGTGTATGGTGAGCTTTGCTGGGACACACTTCTCCTGTTTTCAATCCTTCAGCACTGCTTCACATAGGCTGTTATGTGATCACTCAGCTCCTGCACACTCTGCTAAATGAACAATAAGAAGAAGGCAAGGTACAAAAAGATTGATCAGCTGAGGAAGACAAGGCTGTGTATTCAGTGAGAATGCTGCCCACTGACAATGATTACATGTAACTGCAGAGGTTGGCGGGAACAATCTTCTAAAGGGGGAGGACAGGTGCAGGGTATGTGTAAATGAGGTCAGCTGCTGAAGAACTTTCTCATTCCAGTAACAATTTTTACAGCCTATAGGACACATACCAGAACATCAATGAGTTAAGGCTTGCCCCGGAATATAGGGACAGCCTCTACTTTTTTTCAACAGTAGTACATACAGTGGGTATAGAAAATAATCACCCCCTTTAAAATAATCACATTTTGTTGCTTTACAGCCTGAAATGAAGAAAGATACAGTTTATCCACCTGTATTTACTCAGTGCAGCTTATACCATCCAAGTGAAAGATCTAACACACAACATGTCAGGAAAAAATAAAACAAATTTAAATACCGAATCACTGAGTTGGAAAAAGGATCACCCCCTCCTAAAAATTACTTGTAAACGTAATCAAGTGTAACTTATCACCTTCTCAATAGCACAAAAAGCCATTTGACTTACAACTATGATCAGCTGTGGTTATTTTTTTTAGCTCAGCATGAAAAGTGCTTTCCTGGAGCATCTTAGTCCCTTGTAGTGCAACTGAAGCAAACAATCAATTATGGGTCGCAAAGCACTGTCAAAAGATCTCCGGGATAAAGTTGTAGACAGGCACAAATGAATGCCTAGAAGCACAATGAAGTCTATTATAAGAAGTGGAAGGTATGTAGTACAACACAGACCCTCCCTAGATCAGGACATCTCTCCAAACTGGATGAAATACCCAGGAGGAAACTGGTCAGAGAGGCTACTAACAGGCTTACAGTAACTCTGAAGCAGTTGCAGGAATTTATAACAAAGAGTGGTCATTGTGTGCATGTGACAACAATATCACAAGTTTTCTGTGGCTTGTATAGGAGGGTTGCAAAAAAAAGGCAATCCTCAAGAAAGGCCACACACAGTCATGACTGAGATTTGGTGTTATGGTCAGAGGAGACTAAAATTGAATTATTTGGCCTCAATTCCAAACAATATGTCTGGTGGAAATCAAATACCCACTATCCAAACAGCACCATTCCTACAGTAAAGCATGGAGGTGGTAATATCCTATTATGGGAGGCATTTCTCTGCAGCAAAGACTGTAGCCCTTGTCAGGATAGAAGAATAGTGGATGGGGCAAAATACCTCCACATTCTTGAGAAAAATCTGCTGCCCTCTGCCAAAAAATTGTCAATGGGAAGAAGGTTTACCTTCCAACATGACAACGACCCAAAGCACACAGCAAAAATTACCACACAGTGGTTGAAGGAGAAAAAGGTAAAATGTCTTTGCATGGTCTAGTCAGAGCCCAGACTTAAACCCCATTGAAAATCTGTGGAATGACTTGAAGACTGCAGTCCACAAACAATCACCATCAAATCTAACTGAACTTGAGCAGTTCTGCAAAGAAAAGTGGGCAAATATTGCAAAGTCTAGATGTGCAATGAATAAATAAAGCTGGACAAAACAAAGACTGTGTCTGTCTTCACTACAGGCTGCAAAGCAACAAAATGTGATTACTTTAAAGGGGGGGGGGGTTCTTTTCTATACCTACTGTACCATATGGTATATTGGTACATAGGAAAGCTGAAATTTAGAAAAAAAAAAAAGTTAACTTGGCCATTGAGGACATTTAATTAAAGAAAAGTGTGTGTATAGCTGGCCGAAGTGAATGTGATTGTCCGATTCCAGAACCCGAGCAAAGTGAGAAATAACAGTCTCTACATTTATGGAAACCATTTTCTGCTTTTCTGCCTCACCTCTGTTACAATTATAAGAGGAGAGAGTGAGAGAGAGAAGGAGATCCTGTCCAGATTCGATCTTTTTCATGCACAGCTCTTATTGAGGGAGTGAGATTAATGACCAGTGATATACACATATAAACTGCCTTAGTGGATGTAACACATAAGTAACTTCTTATACAACTATAGACAAGCAGTAGTTTACCAAGGTATAATGATTTCCGGATCTTTTTTTTTTTTTTTTAAATTGCCTTAAAGCTGATATTTTACCACATTTTGTAAATGACATCTGTGCTTGTTAACTGCCTCTTTTAGAGAATACTGCCTCTCTCATCTTCACCAGTATTATATTTCTGGACAATTTAAGAAAATGCCATGAATGAGCCTTGTGTCCTTTTTGTGTCTTTACCTATCAGCAACAATTTGAGTGAGGTGACATTCTCAGGAAAATAGCTGAAGGCAAGATCCCTATAACTGCCACTTTCCTTCTCTCCACCAACACCATGTTTCTGGACAAGCGCCCACACTTGCACATATAACATGTGGAGCAGCAAGATGTGGGTTTGCATGCTCCTGCTCCCACAATAATTTCACATTATTATTATTATTCATTATACAGGATTTATATAGCGCCAACAGTTTGCGCAGCGCTTTACAATGTGAGGGAAGACAATACAGTTACAATACAATTCAATACAGGAGGAACTAGAGGGCCCTGCTCCTTAGAGCTTACAATCTAGAAGGGAGGATCACATAAAAGCTTATGAAATCTGTCTTTAGAGGGCTGCCCATGCTTATCTGCCCTCTTCTCCTGTCCAACCACCACTTCCTCCAGTCTTCAGCAATGTTACACTGTACCAAGCTTTGCTTCATCCCCTGGTTCTACCTCCTGTAGGAACAACTAGGATCCTCATTATAGCTGTGAAGACATTGGGACAGGGCTCACATATCACATAAATACACTTGCAGTCCTTCATACTTGTTTCACTCCTTTGGATTCAATTCCTTGGTTATGGCAGGAAAGCTTGTGACCACCACAAGAGATTTTTTTCTGCTTGCGTGCCAACCGCTTACCGCATATATACTGCGGCAGGGTGGCTCTCCTGCGCAAAGCAACATAGGGCTACATCGGGCAAGGGGGCGAGTGGGCCGCTGTGGCCGCACTCCTGCCCCCACTCGGCAGCGGGGCAGCCGATGCTTGTGTCAGGCGGCTCCGATTGCCGCCTGACACCCGCGATCGTTCCCCGCTGAGAGAGAAGGACGTTCGGCTGTTGTAAACACA